>NC_056731.1:462561171-462783671 GCF_019279795.1 Protopterus annectens
TGAAACGACTTTAAAAAAAGCTTGAAAGAGCCATTGAGGTGCTTATTCCAAGGCGTAGTCCAGGCAAACCCCAGTCAGCCAATGATCACAAACAGTTTTCTCTCACTGAAATGCTATACTGGCCTTGGCTAAGCTATGATGACCTGGGATATGTGTTCACACGCAGCCTCTGCTAACAAACAACTGTTCCCAAAACACAAGCCTGAGTATGGATAGTGCTACACTACCAACACTATTTTGGTAGAAAAAACTGCAGAAATGTTTAAACAGATAAAGGATCAAGGAGACTCTAGAGAATGCTTTTATATGCAAACAAGTTATATGATAACACTCCTACCAGGAAATCAGAACAAACAAACCCAACCAGATGCTTAACAATTGTATAAAATTCTACTTAATACCTTACACACAGTGTGTAAAATGAAAGTGCTGTAAATAACTCAGAAATAAGCAAAAAACAAGATAATTTGTTATATATCTCAGATTCGTTAGCTCAGAGCCCTTCCTCGGATTAGTATATATATATATATATATATATATATATATATATATATATATATATATATATATATATGGTATACCAAAAATCCCCACACTGTGGGGAAACTCTTTGATATACCAAAGATTCACAAAGACAAGTTCAACCCCCCCATGAGACACACAGTCTCTTCTGAAAGGAACAAAATGGAGTAAATTTCTTAACTCCTGGAGTTTTATTTCAATCCTTTAGTCCAAGCATCCAGATTCTTCCTAAAAGACTCCTGGGAAATTCTAAAAGAAATCCACCAAATCCAAAATAGCCCTTACAACAACCGTATCAGTCTCGTAACACTGGATGTTGTAGCGCTGTACCCAAGTATCCCAAACACTGAAAGGTTTAAACTAGTCAACAGATACCTGGTACAGCACAGGCACGTAGCCCAAGAACATGCAGATACCCTCTGCACCCTGCCATCCCTGGTACGTGAGGACATCATCTATAAACAACTCAAGGGAGTGGCAATGGGAGCAAAAATGGCCCCCTCCTATGCCAATCTGATCTTCAGCACATGAGAAGAAGATACCCTCACCAAGCTGGAGGGCTTTAGCAATGTCATCCTATATAAAAGATACATTGATGACCTCTTCCTGATTTGGAGAGGCACCTGACTAAAACTCCAAGACTTCCTGACGCAGTTAAAAAAGCAGCATCAAGTTCTTGGAATTAACCACTGCTGGCTCAGGGTCTAAAGTCAACTTCCTTGACATTAGCCTAAGCTACAATCAGGAGACACAAGAATTATCCTCTAACCTATACAGACAACCCACCCACAGAAACAACTTATTGGATTACAGATGTTTGCACCCAGACTTCATGAAAAAGAATGTGGTAAAGGACAATTTCGTAAGACTGGGCAGGATAGTCAGTAAAGACTAACTATTCCTCACAGAAAGCCAAACCCTCAAAGAGCTATTCCTGGAGAAAACTACCCCAGGAAACTAGTCAGTAAAGTAGCCCAAGAAGTGTCCGACAACAGACATGCAAGACACTGCCCCATACTATGGGAACCTGGGGTTCTAAGTCAGAGAAGTGGAGAACCTCAGGGTTCAGTCCTGGGACCGCTCTTGTTTGGCATCTACTTCTCTGAAGTACAGACCAACACTAAGAGACTCTGGCTAACAAACTTCGCAAATGACTGTGAACTGGGAGCCATTATTGAATCTCCAAATAATGTGGATATTCTACAAAAGGGCCTTACAGAAACGGATGCTTGATGCCAGAGCCATTGGCTCAAGCTTAATGTCAAGTATTTGTACCCCCTTTGGGAATAATCATGTACCCATGAATTACCACATAGGTGGCAGTACAGTAAACACTGAAAGTGTGATGAGAGACTTAGGGACACACATGGACAGTGGTCTCACCTTCGATAACCACATTGCCACAACTGTCATGAAATCCTTCTATGTGGCACACCTCATCACTAAGGGCTTTTCATCCAGTAAAAAGGAGGTCATTGCCCCACTGTACTCATCCCTCATTAGACCTATTATAGAGTACAACGCCCCATTTGGTATGTACCTCACAAAACATCTGCAACAGCTGGAAACACCTTAGAAATACTTCACTGAAAGAATCACAGGCCTAAAGCAGATGCCCTATGCTGACCACCTAAAAAAAATCCTCCAGCTATAGTCTGTGCCCATCGTCTACTCAGCAGCGATCTCTGCTTAACATACAAGGCTATGTCATACCCTGAGCTGTTGGACATGCTCCACTTAAAGAAATCCCAATCTCTGAGCCACACGCTCCAGGGATCTAAACTTTGTCATCACAGTGAACAAAGCATGCTGGAGGGATAGGTTTCTGACCCAGAGACTCCCCATACTCTACAATAGACTGCCCATACATGTCAAGCAGAGTGCCGCCTTGGCCCTCTTCAAAAGGAACCTTGACAATTGGATGGGAGATAGGAAATTCACCCTGGGAGTCATGTCAGTTACCCTGCTAGACAGGGGTCCAGGGAAGTAAATATTGTGGAAAGAAATATCCAGGGAATTGTTATGACTAGGGCCGATAGCCTTGTACCAACCTATGGACCTATGAAGTAGACATAGGCAACAAAGTTGATCTGAGGAGTTAGAGGTTATGTGTTGCATTGTGGGAAGAGGGCAGAGCTCGAGATTAGGATCTGAAGTCTGGAAAATGCAGCTGTGTTGGATCCAAGGATCTGATCCGTACCCCTTTAGTGAGGAAGAATGAAGAAGGGCAATACATCTTCGAAGTTCTAGTAAGTATATAACTCCTAATTAAATTAGAATTGGCTGCAGGTCTGGATGGAATAGAGTATGGGATGTATAAGAATATGACTTTAAATTAAAGAAATGTTTTTAATGGTATTAAACGAGTGGTTAAATAGAGGATTTCTTTATAAAGACGTGTAGTGGAGTAATTCAATTTATATGGAAAAGTGACAAATTTGATATGCAGAATTGGAGACGAGTAGTCCTACGTAACAAGGACTATAAAATATTTATGAAAATTTTGCAAAAATGAATGGGAGGGAAAGCAAGTCATAAATGAGTATATATGGTAGAAAAGTAAAAAGAGAGTTGTTAATTAGGGAGTTAGCTGTGTTATATAGAAGAAATGTTCAAGTAAAATGGTGGTAGGTGATTTAAGTAAAGCTTTTGATTCAGTTCAGCATAATGTATTGTGGGAAATATTTGAAGCATGTAAGTGAAAAGATGAAAAAGTTTGTATTACAGTATGTAGGTTAAATGTAGTCAAGGCATTAGTAAACAGTTGGTTAAGTGAGGGGATTTTGCTTGAGAAAGGTATAAGACAAGGATGTCCATTGACTGGTATAATATTTGTGTTAGTAATGAATGTGATTTCAACACGTTAATAAAGAAATTAGAAACCTAAGTTATATTGCTAATGAAGGGATAGATATGCCGATGTTGTTAACATATATAGATGATAGTATTCTTGTTGCAAAAAAATCGTAAAGGAATGAGTGTGGTGGTAAATTATTTACAGGAATGTATACAAGTAATGGGATTTTCCCTGAGTAGAGAGAAGTCAAGGTTTAGGTTTTGAAAATATGCTTGGCGGTATTAAATTTAATATGATAGTACTTGGAATAGGCTTTGGGAAAGAAGAAAATACAGAAATTATATGGGGAAAAAAATCGGAAGTAATGAAAAGTACTTGTTTTTTAGATGTCATTCAGATTTTTTTAAATATATTTATCAACTCAGTTTTACTGTCTAGAATCACTTATTTAGCAAGCATTGTTAGTGTTCCTGTAATATATAAGGAGGGAGTGTAAGTATAATTTTTCTTTCATTTTGGGGTTATAGATTGAACCCAGTTAAAATGGAGGTGGTGTATGTTAAAGAAAAAGTAGGTTTACATTTGATAAATCCAATAGTGTATACAGTTTCTTTACTGTTATACAGAGTAGTAAAATGTTTAAAGGACATGTATTAAGATTGACTTATAAAATAGAGTGGATGAATCTTTTGAATTTTAAAAGAAAGCGAACATGGCATAATAATGAAAAAATAAATTATCAAGATAAAAGCTTACTGTGGAAAATAAAAATTAATGAGATTGTAAATGAGAGGAAACGATGGTACAATAATATGGAAAAGTATTTTTGTATATATCCATTGGAAACCTTGCATAAAGATGAAAGGAGTGTAATTAAAGCAAGAATATGAAGATGTAAGGGTATGTTTAAGACTTCTTAGGTATGCTGACAGTACAAAAATTATAAAGAAAGTGAATATGCCATACAAAAGTAAAAAGGATAGAATTGCATTTATTGTAATGAATTTGAAACTTGTGCAAATGTTTTTTTTTTTTTTTTTTTTTTTACGGTGTAGAATTAAAATGTTATGGAAGAATGTGGATTTGGAAGTATTTAGAGGGATTTATAGAGTTAGAACAGAAGTAGAAATTATGTAAAAATTGATTACTGTTTTGTATGTGGTTGATTTGGAATCTGAGTGAAGGAAATTGTGTAATGAAAAGTGGGGTTTCGCTACAGTGTTAAAAAAAAAAAAAAAAAAAAAAGGTTTTGTTATGGAAGTCAAAGTAGGAGTCAGATAATATGAAATGATCCTTGTTTTCTTTTTTTTTAGAGATAGTAAACTGAAGTAATTTTTTTCTGGTAGAATTTGTAAATGTATATATTCTAGAATCTAGATAGTATAAAGTATGCATGTGGGATGCATGTATGTATTCTTTTTAAATAAAGACTCCAGCTTGATAGGTGCTGTGGAAAATTCAGCTGGTGAATCCCTTTTCTCCAGCCATATTTCCAAGCTTTGGAACAACATACCAAACTCTGGTTAATATTTCTTCAACTGTACAGTTTAGAAAACTCTTAAAAAACCACCTTGCAAACTCTTGGCTCTGTTCCTGTACCTCCCCAGGATAAGCTACTTCCCCACTCCACCCTGCCTTTTTTAAAGCTATTTCTACCCACTTTCCTTAACTGTACAGGAACATTTTGTGAAGCATGATGCCTCTACACTACCTCTTGTAAATAGTTATGGGTACTTATGTATTATCGCAACCAGATTTTTGCGATCATAAAGGTTGCTTCCAGATAGTGAAATGTGTCCGGTAAGATTTTAAAAATGGGTCACGATGTGTTTTCTTTGACAAGGAAGGGTCTTTTATGCAGGGTTATGAATACAAATTAGGAAAATAGTCAACTGTCTATGCATGCACTTCCCTGGCGGCAGCATGTCATTGCATCTTCCCGGTTACTGAAATCACTTCATGATTACACGTAGTAAGAGCACTTTTCCCAAAACATCTCATTGCCGGACAATGCTCTCTTCTTCCTGTACTTTGTGGCTGTTAGCAACCGTTTTTTTTTTTTTTTTAATTTTGACCTGAAGATGTCTTTACAAATAGTACCCCCCCTCCCCCCAAAAGTGACCAAAACCATCATGACAGGGTCTGCCTTTGCCTTCTCTGAAGGCTGTTTCCTTCCACACTGTCAAAATAATCCGTTCGTCAGAACAACAGCAGGCATTCTAATTCAAGTGTGCGCGTGTGTGTGTAAGGCACTCTGAAAACACGAAGCGGGTTTCCTCAAATGTTTGTCTTCCCCTTCACACAGACCCTGTAACAGAAAGCTAGTCCACAACAAATAAAACAGACCCTAAATACCACCTTACAGTTGTTTGTGGCCTCGTTTGTACAGAAGTATTGTAAATTCGCAACCGTGAAAATCTGGTTGCGATAATACGCAAGTACCTAGTTATGACTACCGTAACTGTCTAACTACATGTCTGTGCTTGTGTGATGTGGTCATTTTTTCTACATCTGATTTTGATATTACTACACATGCTCTGTATATCTTATATTTTATATTTGCAAAGTCGCTCTGTTACCTATTGTTTTACTGTTAAATTGTACATTATTACCTTTTGTTATTATGCTATTTAATTGACTTGGAGATTTTCACTCTGGGCCTCCACTGAAAAAGGACATATGCCCAGCTGGCCTTTCCCAGTAAACACATGTAAAATAAAATAAAATTAAATGAAATACTCTGTGTAGGAGACCTGTGCCTGGCATAAAAGGCATCCTCAAACCTGTTACTGACAGATTTGCTGCACATCAACAAGTCAAATGTCATCAGAAATACTCCATCTAAGGATAGAAACAACTTCTGCAGCATCAACAGAAGCGTACAGAGGGACAGGTATATTTTGCAGAGGATACAGCTACTGTAGAGCAGACTTCCCATCTTCATAAAAAAAGTCCATCCCTGTCCATTTTCAAGTACAACTTAGATCTAGGGATGGTAAACAGAAAATTCACCCCAGAACCATCCCTTGTACTACTAATGGATAGAGGTAGCTCCTAAATGTTTTAGGTCATTCATGAGTCCCGTCAAATTATCTATGGCATGATATTCAGTTATTCCCATTATGGCTGATAAGGAGTCAACAACGAAATGAGTAAGGCTATTCTTTACCCAAATGGGAGAGGTTATTTTGTGCACAAAAACGGAAATTGGCTAGGCTTAAAATGGCCTATAAAGGCATTTAGCCTAGTACTTGCCTATGAATTTATGTGACCAATGAGTAGAGAAATGAAAAAGTACTAAAGCTGAATGTAGTAGAAGTTACAAATAGCTTGGAAGCCATACAGACTAAATTGTGGAAAGTGATAGGAGTACAATGGTAGTATATATGAAATGCATGGGAGTAACTGCAATGGATTAAGTTGAGTTCATGGATGACTAACAGTCAGGCAAAAAGACTGTTAAACAGCAAACATGGCAGTCTCAGGAAATGTAGTCAGACACCAAAACAAAATGACTAAACTCAATACAGGATAAGTAAGAAAATAAAATTTAACATTGTATCATGTTCTGTTAGGTAAGAAAAGGATTGGACTGATGGAATATGTAAAAGAGCAAGATGGTGGAGTGGGCTGGGTTTGTACAAGAATATTTGGGGGCAGGAGGCTCTGCAGAACAGCAAAGGTGAATCTGGCATTAGTTCTCAAAATGGTACAAAGATTGCACTGTTTGGTGAAGGTGTGTACAGAAGCCTAGTGGTAGCATCTAGAATAGCCTCTGTTGGGGTTAAATGTCAAAAAAGGCATGGTGGTGCCTTTTGCTTATGTTGAGTGGCTACTGATACTGCAAGGGATCCGTTTACCATGCTAAAAGTAACAAGAAGAAATGGCAATCCATTTTGAAATGGTGCGTTCCAACTAGTTTTCCTGTTTTCATTCTGCAAAGGCAGCCAACAGCTGATCAAATCGGTTATGAAATTTTGAACTGTGTAAATAGAATCTTAACAAACTGCACACTAATTCACAAACTGTAGCAAACACCAAAGCAGTTGTCACGATCCAATTCCACAAATGAATCAAGGTTGGCACAGACACTTTAATAAAGTTGAAGCGCTTTTCGTCTACTAAAATTAGTAGACTTCCTCAGAACGTTACAAGTAAGCATTAGTAACCATCTTTAAATACTCTCAAAATTATCAGCTGACATTAATTAAAACAAATTCATCCTCAATTAATTAGAAAAATAGAAATTCTAATAAAATCCATACAAAATAGTGGTTAATAATCCACTAATTAAACAGTTAAAATATTAAAAATTACTTATTGTGGTTTAATGTTTCATACCACAAAGTATGTAACGAACCCTTATATTCTTTTTAATGCTACTAAACCCAACACATAAACAATTTAAACCAGATTTGTAATACTCCCTTCATGTTAATAACATCAAATAAAAGCTTCATTCTTAACGTCTCAAGTTTCTAAGTTTCAAAAGGCAATTAATTGAACACAAATCATTAAGCCCTGGAAATGCATAAGACTGCAGTTTTATCTGCAACATCAGTTCTTTTTCCTCAAGCATTAAGTTGAGGGGAACACTTTGCCCATTATTTAATACTTGATCAATTATTATAAACCTAAAGTAATGATCTTTATAAAGTGACACGTGCTTCGCTAACGCATTCTCTAACTTCCCCTTCTTTATTGCGTATAGATGTTCATAAATTCTGTCCTGTAGTCTACGTTCGGTCTTCCCTACGTAGAATCCCGGACATTGTTGACACATAGCTAAATAAACTACCATACGAGAATTGCAGTTAGTTCTATATTTCATAAAGTAAGTTCTGTCAGCTATAGTAAATTTATTTATCTCAAGAATGGTGTTGCATCTATTACAATTTTGACATTTAAAAGTACCCGGAGTTTTAACAAACCTAGGAACAGGTTTTTCGAGTAATTTTTTCAAGTTGTTTCCTTTCCTAAAAGTAATTTCTGGTCTAGATCCCAATTTATTATACATCAAAGGATCCGTTTTAAATATCTCCCAGTTTTTTCGAATAAGGTCAACTATCATATAACTGTCAATATTAAATGTCAAAATAAGTCTAGGGTAAGTATCTCTAGTGACAGATAACTTATCATATGACTCATTGTTCAATAACTCCGGTGAATTTAATGAAATGTTAAAACTGCTTTCTTCATCAATTCCAGATGTTAAAAGAGTTTTATTAAGTAAAGGTTTAAATACACCTGTGTTTCTTTTAACAGAAACTTCCTCTATTAATGAATCAATTAGTGTTGATGGGTAACCCCTCAATGTAAACATAGATTTCAAATGTTCACATTCGTCTCTAAAATCCACATCCAAGCTTACTATTCGGGCAGCTCTCACAAGTTGCCCTTTAACCACAGACCTCTTCTGGAAATTGGGGTGACAACTTGTATAATGCAATAGGGAGTTAGAATATGTAATTTTTCTATGTATAGTAGATACAAAAGCCCTCAATTCAAAGTGCTTCACTAACCAGATATCCAAGTAGGCAATTGCCCTTCTACTAAAAGAAAATGTGAATTCTAGAAAGGTTGTTGTAGAGTTTAATGTTTCCACAATTTCCTCTCCAACTGTTTCATCGCCTTCGAATATTATAAAAATATCATCTAGATATCTCGTATAGAAGCGGATTTTATTCATTAATTCACTGTGTTTAAAAACATATTCGCTCTCCCAAAAAGCCATCACCATGTTGGCCACACTTGCTCCACATGGGGAGCCCATGGCTATTCCTACCTTCTGTAAGAAAGTTGTCTCCTAAAAAAAGTTGTTGTACAAAATTATTTCTAGAAGTTCAATGGTCAGGGAGATTTCCGTAAGTGGGGCGTTCTTCTTTTTAAGGATTGCAGCTACCCATTCAGTAGCTATAGTGTGAGGAATACAGGTATATAAATCTTTGACATCCACTGTTAAAAAATTACAGTTAATGTCAAAGTTTAAGGTGTTAATTTTCTCCAAAAATGACCAAGAGTCTCTACAAATTTGTACCTCATCCACAAGATATTTTTTAAGAATGGAGTCTACCACTTTCGCACAAGTATAAGTAGGTGAACTGCGACTATCCACTAGGGGGCGCATAGGTGGATAGGTCACATCTTTGTGGATTTTGGGTATACCAAAAATTTTCGGATATCTAGGGTAAGGAATCAACATATATTGGTAATGTTCCTCATGTAATCTGCCTTCAATGAACATGTCTTCAGTGCTACTTTTTATGCTAGAATATGCCTTGTTTGTTTCAGATCTTGAACTTACTTGGTATGCTGAATTATTGATCAAGGAGCTCATCCTATTGGTGTAATCCTCCTGGTCAAAAATCACAGCTCCCCCTCCTTTGTCCGGTTTACATACACGCAAATTGTGAATACGAACAAATTCTATCAAGTCACTCTCTTTGTTTCGAGTGAACACATTACTAGGATGTTTCGCCTTATGTCTTAGATCGAGTTCACACATTGTCTCAAATAGGTGGATAAGGGGATGAAGGGGGGGATTAAAGGTGCTAGGTACCCAAAAAGGGTTTTTGTTAGTGTTATTCCCTTCATACCCTCCCATCATCAAATTAAAGTTTAATTTTCTAGAAAAAAGTTTAATATCAATAGCTGTGTTCACTAAATCCATCCTATTTTTAGGGACATATGTGTATCCTTTAGCTAGTAGTTCAATAAGTTCATCAGGCAGAGTCACAGATGAAAAATTATAAATTTTGAAGTCACCCGTCCCATTCAATATGATATCAGGCTTCTTCATTGCTAAATCATGATCATCAAAAGTAGCCACATCTAACACCCCAGATGCATCCAAATCCAAGGTAAAACTCTCTACAAGGGTGTTACTATCAAAATCATAATCAGAACACTTTTGTTCTAAACTTCTAGAAACAACACATCTCCCTGCCACATCAAGTTTCATATCTTCAAATACATTCACTTGTGTTACATGAGTCAATGGGCAACTTGTGAGAGCTGCCCGAATAGTAAGCTTGGATGTGGATTTTAGAGATGAATGTGAACATTTGAAATCTATGTTTACATTGAGGGGTTACTCATCAACACTAATTGATTCATTAATAGAGGAAGTTTCTGTTAAAAGAAACACAGGTGTATTTAAACCTTTACTTAATAAAACTCTTTTAACATCTGGAATTGATGAAGAAAGCAGTTTTAACATTTCATTAAATTCACCGGAGTTATTGAACAATGAGTCGTATGATAAGTTATCTGTCACTAGAGATACTTACCCTAGACTTATTTTGACATTTAATATTGACAGTTATATGATAGTTGACCTTATTCGAAAAAACTGGGAGATATTTAAAACGGATCCTTTGATGTATAATAAATTGGGATCTAGACCAGAAATTACTTTTAGGAAAGGAAACAACTTGAAAAAATTACTCGAAAAACCTGTTCCTGGGTTTGTTAAAACTCCGGGTACTTTTAAATGTCAAAATTGTAATAGATGCAACACCATTCTTGAGACAAATAAATTTACTATAGCTGACAGAACTTACTTTATGAAATATAGAACTAACTGCAATTCTCGTATGGTAGTTTATTTAGCTATGTGTCAACAATGTCCGGGATTCTACGTAGGGAAGACCGAACGTAGACTACAGGACAGAATTTATGAACATCTATACGCAATAAAGAAGGGGAAGTTAGAGAATGCGTTAGCGAAGCACGTGTCACTTTATAAAGATCATTACTTTAGGTTTATAATAATTGATCAAGTATTAAATAATGGGCAAAGTGTTCCCCTCAACTTAATGCTTGAGGAAAAAGAACTGATGTGGCAGATAAAACTGCACTCTTATGCATTTCCAGGGCTTAATGATTTGTGTTCAATTAATTGCCTTTTGAAACTTAGAAACTTGAGACGTTAAGAATGAAGCTTTTATTTGATGTTATTAACATGAAGGGAGTATTACAAATCTGGTTTAAATTGTTTATGTGTTGGGTTTAGTAGCATTAAAAAGAATATAAGGGTTCGTTACATACTTTGTGGTATGAAACATTAAACCACAATAAGTAATTTTTAATATTTTAACTGTTTAATTAGTGGATTATTAACCACTATTTTGTATGGATTTTATTAGAATTTCTATTTTTCTAATTAATTGAGGATGAATTTGTTTTAATTAATGTCAGCTGATAATTTTGAGAGTATTTAAAGATGGTTACTAATGCTTACTTGTAACGTTCTGAGGAAGTCTACTAATTTTAGTAGACGAAAAGCGCTTCAACTTTATTAAAGTGTCTGTGCCAACCTTGATTCATTTGTGGAATTGGATCGTGACAACTGCTTTGGTGTTTGCTACAGTTTGTGAATTAGTGTGCAGTTTGTTAAGATTCTATTTACACAGTTCAAAATTTCATAACCGATTTGATCAGCTGTTGGCTGCCTTTGCAGAATGAAAACAGGAAAACTAGTTGGAACGTACCATTTCAAAATGGATTGCCATTTCTTCTTGTTACTTTTAGCATGGTAAACGGATCCCTTGCAGTATCAGTAGCCACTCAACATAAGCAAAAGGCACCACCATGCCTTTTTTGACATTTAACCCCAACAGAGGCTATTCTAGATGCTACCACTAGGCTTCTGTACACACCTTCACCAAACAGTGCAATCTTTGTACCATTTTGAGAACTAATGCCAGATTCACCTTTGCTGTTCTGCAGAGCCTCCTGCCCCCAAATATTCTTGTACAAACCCAGCCCACTCCACCATCTTGCTCTTTTACATATTCCATCAGTCCAATCCTTTTCTTACCTAACAGAACATGATACAATGTTAAATTTTATTTTCTTACTTATCCTGTATTGAGTTTAGTCATTTTGTTTTGGTGTCTGACTACTTTTCCTGAGACTGCCATGTTTGCTGTTTAACAGTCTTTTTGCCTGACTGTTAGTCATCCATGAACTCAACTTAATCCATTGCAGTTACTCCCATGCATTTCATATATACTACCATTGTACTCCTATCACTTTCCACAATTTAGTCTGTATGGCTTCCAAGCTATTTGTAACTTCTACTACATTCAGCTTTAGTACTTTTTCATTTCTCTACTCATTGGTCACATAAATTCATAGGCAAGTACTAGGCTAAATGCCTTTATAGGCCATTTTAAGCCTAGCCAATTTCCGTTTTTGTGCACAAAATAACCTCTCCCATTTGGGTAAAGATTAGCCTTACTCATTTCGTTGTTGACTCCTTATCAGCCATAATGGGAATAACTGAATATCATGCCATAGATAATTTGACGGGACTCATGAATGACCTAAAACATTTAGGAGCTACCTCTATCCATTAGTAGTACAAGGGACGGTTCTGGGGTGAATTTTCTGTTACCATCCCTAGATCTAAGTTGTACTTGAAAATGGACAGGGATGGACTTTTTTTATGAAGATGGGAAGTCTGCTCTACAGTAGCTGTATCCTCTGCAAAATATACCTGTCCCTCTGTACGCTTCTGTTGATGCTGCAGAAGTTGTTTCTATCCTTAGATGGAGTATTTCTGATGACATTTGACTTGTTGATGTGCAGCAAATCTGTCAGTAACAGGTTTGAGGATGCCTTTTATGCCAGGCACAGGTCTCCTACACAGAGTATTTCATTTAATTTTATTTTATTTTACATGTGTTTACTGGGAAAGGCCAGCTGGGCATATGTCCTTTTTCAGTGGAGGCCCAGAGCGAAAATCTCCAAGTCAATTAAATAGCATAATAACAAAAGGTAATAATGTACAATTTAACAGTAAAACAATAGGTAACAGAGCGACTTTGCAAATATAAAATATAAGATATACAGAGCATGTGTAGTAATATCAAAATCAGATGTAGAAAAAATGACCACATCACACAAGCACAGACATGTAGTTAGACAGTTACGGTAGTCATAACTAGGTACTTGCGTATTATCGCAACCAGATTTTCACGGTTGCGAATTTACAATACTTCTGTACAAACGAGGCCACAAACAACTGTAAGGTGGTATTTAGGGTCTGTTTTATTTGTTGTGGACTAGCTTTCTGTTACAGGGTCTGTGTGAAGGGGAAGACAAACATTTGAGGAAACCCGCTTCGTGTTTTCAGAGTGCCTTACACACACACGCGCACGCTTGAATTAGAATGCCTGCTGTTGTTCTGACGAACGGATTATTTTGACAGTGTGGAAGGAAACAGCCTTCAGAGAAGGCAAAGGCAGACCCTGTCATGATGGTTTTGGTCACTTTTTGGGGGGGGGGGTACTATTCGTAAAGACATCTTCAGGTCAAAATTAAAAAAAAAAAAAAAAAAAAAAAAAACGGTTGCTAACAGCCACAAAGTACAGGAAGAAGAGAGCATTGTCCGGCAATGAGATGTTTTGGGAAAAGTGCTCTTACTACGTGTAATCATGAAGTGATTTCAGTAACCGGGAAGATGCAATGACATGCTGCCGCCAGGGAAGTGCATGCATAGACAGTTGACTATTTTCCTAATTTGTATTCATAACCCTGCATAAAAGACCCTTCCTTGTCAAAGAAAACACATCGTGACCCATTTTTAAAATCTTACCGGACACATTTCACTATCTGGAAGCAACCTTTATGATCGCAAAAATCTGGTTGCGATAATACATAAGTACCCATAACTATTTACAAGAGGTAGTGTAGAGGCATCATGCTTCACAAAATGTTCCTGTACAGTTAAGGAAAGTGGGTAGAAATAGCTTTAAAAAAGGCAGGGTGGAGTGGGGAAGTAGCTTATCCTGGGGAGGTACAGGAACAGAGCCAAGAGTTTGCAAGGTGGTTTTTTAGGAGTTTTCTAAACTGTACAGTTGAAGAAATATTAACCAGAGTTTGGTATGTTGTTCCAAAGCTTGGAAATATGGCTGGAGAAAAGGGATTCACCAGCTGAATTTTCAGCTATAGTATTTGAACATGTTTATTGTTACAGCGGAGGGGTCTTGAAGCAGATTAAGGTTGAATAATATCTTTGAGATTTGGGGTGTTTTCAGGATGGTGGAGAATTTTATGAGCCAAGGTTAGTTGATTAAAGTGTAGGCGCTAAGGGAGTTCAAGCCATTTAAGGTTCTTGAAGGGTAGAAAATGAGACTTGTAGGGAGCGTTGGTGGCAAATTTGGAGACTTTATTATAACAAGTTTCAAGTTTGGCAAGGTTTGTTTTGTGGAGATTGGTTAAGGCTGGGAATGCATATAGAAATGTTGATAGGTGTGTCCTGGCAATTGTGACTTTTGTAATATTTATTTATTTATTTATTTGACATTTGTTAACTAGGGTGTCCAATTGGGCATAGCCCATTTTCATTGGAGGCCCGGGGAGAAAATCTCCAAATAGAATTAAGCAAAAATATTTAAGAGTAGAAATACAAGAAGTATTTACAAGAATATTACAATGTAACAGGAAATATAGAATGTTACAGGTCATGTCAAATATTTACTATAAAAGACTATGTAGAAACTGCAGGAAAAAGACACGTAAAAATAAGTAAGAGAAAAATAGTAGAAGGAGGAAAAATCATGGAACAGAAAAAGAAGGAACAAAGACTAAGCTGGAGTGCATCAAAAGGATAGAAGGAGGGGTCCTATAAAGGGGAGGTATTCATTTTGGATGATTACAGAGATAAGACCAGGAACTATGACAGTGTAATTTGAGTGTTTTCTTAAATTCATAAACATTAAAGATAACTCTCGAGGGTAATGGGAGTTATTTCCATTGGGAGGCAATAGAGGAACTGAAAAGGTAGTATCCAGTTGATTTTTTTAGATTTGTAGATTTCTATAAGTTGTTGATCAGAGCTTCTGAGAGATTGAGGAGGAGTTTAAAGAGAGATAAGAGAGACTAGGGCAAGTGGTATGTTTATTCAGGGTAGAATGAATAACTAGACGTTGACAGAATAATAGTTTGTTAGAAAATTCTAGCTGGCCCAGGGACCTCAGAGATAGGCAATGATGAGATTTAAAAGACATATTGGTGGCAAATCTGGCTATTTTATTATAGGTAGATACCAGTTTGGAGAGGAGGGAGGACTGTAAATTGATAAGGATTTGTGAACCGTAAAAGAGATTTTGAAGTAGGTGGGCATGGGCTAGTGTAATTCTAGAGTCAGGGGTGAGGAACCATTTATTTCTATAAAATAAGCTGAGCTTTTGATGTATTTACTTAATACAGTGATCATGTAAATCAAATTTTAGCTGATCATCTATTAACACACCAAGACGCTTAGTATGGGTTTCAGGGGTAATGAGACTGTTTAGTGAGGATATGGTAAATGTAGATTCCAGGTTTTGGTGTGAATTTGGAAGGAAAAGGAGAATCTTAGGCTTTTTTGGGTTAAGAATGAGATTTGATAGCCAGGTTTCAGTAAGGTTAAAAGATTTTTGAGTAATAGTAGGTCTGAAGGGTTATCAGCAATAGAAATTATAATGGAGTCATCTGCATACTGAACAAGGGTAGGTTGGGGACAAGATTTGTTTAGTTGGTTAGTAAAGATGTTAAAAAGAAGGGGACCAAGAATTGAACCTTTAGGGACACCCATATTAATTGGAAGAAAAGAGGAATAAGTAGAGAACCATTTGAAATATTGCATCCTGCCTGTGAAGTAGCTATTAAACCAAGAGATATCAGAAGATAAGTTCAATTGGGCTAACTTGGAGAGGAAGATAGTGTGGGAGACTGTGTTGAATGCTTTAGAAAGGTCTAAGAAGAGGCAAGGACACAAGTTTATTTTTATCTCTTGCAAGACATCGTTAAGAAAAGAGAGGAGAGCAGAACTGGTGCTGTGTTAAGAGGAAATGGGGTAAAAAAGTTTTCCTTTGTAATGTATGTTGACATTTGATTGTGGATACAATGTTCCACAATTTTGTTAAGAGGGGAGAGAATTGCTGTAGACCGATAATTTGAGAGCTCAATAGTTTTTCCTCCCTTGTGAATAGGAATTATGTGGGATTTTTTCCAGATAGCTGGGACTGTTGATTCTGTAATGGAACAATTTATAAGGATGGAGACTGAATATGTAATAGCATTAGCTGCTATCTTTGAGTGGAGGAAGTTTATCAGCAGCAGGAGTGCATGGTTTGAGCATAAGTAGAAGGTTTTTGATATGTTTAGTAGGAGTAGTTTTTAATGAGAAGGAAGAGTAGTGTGGTTGAGAGGGGGTAGAAGGTGAGAGAGTAGGAGAATAAGAAGTGTGCATTAGTTTACTAATGGTACCAATAAAGTATGCATTGAAGAGAGAAACAGTTTCAAGTGGTGTGTTGTTAGGACATGAGTTAGGAGTGGAAGGCTTGCTTGGGTGAGTAATACAGTTTATAGTGGACCAGAATTTTTTAGGGTTTCTGGGTGAGAAAGTTTGGTTAGTTAGAGAAGTTCTTTTTGTCATTAATAACATTCTTTTTAGTCAGGTTCCAAAGTTCTGTATAAGTTTGAAAGTTAGGAGGAGATTTTATTTTAGGCCATAGTTTCCATGCTTTGTCTCCGATACACATAAGAGACCATGTATAATTAATAAGCCATGGAGCACATGTTACGATAATCTTTCAATTTATGTGGTGGAGAAAGATGGGAGGGAATTCTTTGGACAGAAATGGGATTATGATCACTTAAACAGTGTGGGAGGGATACAGGGTATTGATAGAAGTGAGGATTAGAGACAGTCAGTAATAGAGTTAGAGTTAGTAGGCTTATGATGAAAAGTTGGAGTGGAGATAAGTTGGGTGAAGCCGTAAAGGTTAATACAAGAAGTAGGAGAGTTAGAACAAATGTTAAGCCGGTTGATATTGACATCACCAAGTATTATGGTCTTATTGGGTAAATTATCAGACAACCAGTGAAGAGTCTGTTCTTATAATGGAATGTTATTTCCTGGGCGAATGTATATGGCAACTAAAGATAGAGATCTGTGTTTGTTTGCAATTAACAATGAGAAGTTCAGCTGGGTGAAAAGAGGGTTGAGGTATGAAAGAAGGGGTTAGAGTAAGGTGATCAGATTATTCAATGGCAACACCTCCATCTTTTTTGTGTGTTATGCCATGACATATAATGCTTTAGCCAGAAGGAAGAAATTCTTTATTGATATGTGGTTTTTGCCATGTTTCAGATGGAGCAGCAATGTTTGGAGAAAGTTGGTCTATCCAAGAATTAAATTCAGAAGTCTTAATGAGGATACTGTGGAGGTTATACGAGTTTAGATTAGTTAGAAGATCAGAGGTGTTTGTAGATAAAGGATTAGGACCAGGATTAGGATGAACGTCCCAAGAGAGTAGTAGTGATTTCAGAGAATGGGAAAGAAGTTGATTAAAAGGATAGATGCAGAGTATATTGTGCTTAAATCTATTAAGAGGGGAACTCAAGAAAGGAAATTTGATTTTTAGGGACAGTAAATTCAGTAAGAGAAAAGAGATGATATATGGGAGAAGGAGTAATGGGAAATAAAAGCTGGCGTAGGGAGAGAAGTGAAGACAAGGCTGTAGGTTCAGATAAATGTGTTAAGAGGTGAGATTGGAAAGGTATAAAAGACAACACAAAACAAGTGCTTTAGGGGGTGAACCTTCAACAAAATATTAAAGTATAAGCACCTCAGAAGCCAAGTAAAGCGAGTGGTAAAAACGAAAATACTTTTAATGTACTACAAAAACACAAGTCACAAAGCACAAAACTATTAACTGATTCATCACATTTTGCATTCCAAATGGTACTTCCTCAGATGGTAATCAATTAATGCAATCAGATAAATGTTTATATACCTCATTTAAAATAAAAAGAACCAATCAGATTCATAGTTTGCTGTGGTTCATGATTATTCATACAGATATGCTGACATCCTGTAAGAAATTAATATAACCAAAGTAAGCCTAATAATTTCATATAAAATACATTATAAAACAATCCCTACACTGTATTATTACTCTTATTTAACTACATATAAATTAAAAAATATATGCAAGTATAAATATAAATATATATATATATATATATATATATATATATATATATATGTGTGTGCGTGTGTGTAAACCATTTTGTATATAATGAGGGAAACTTAATACCTGGTGGGCAGGGATAGATTGTTGACCCAGTACCCATTTTGAGAATTGTGATACTAAATGAATTATATATTTAGCTATAAGTGTGAAATGCCCCTCATTTTATGTTGGTAAAACAAAGAGGGCATGAAAAAGAAGGCTATATGAACACACATGATATTCATAGAGGTGATGTTAATAATGTACTATACAAGCATACTAGAACTTGTAAGGAAGCTGTGTTTAAGTTATATGCATTAGAACACATCCTCTTTGATTTAAGGGGGGGATTGGGGAAACAAAATAGAGGTCCGGGAACTATATTGGCAGTTGGTTCTTGATGCCTGTACGCCCCTGGGTCTGAATGAAAATGTATCTTCAATGCCCATTTTAAAGCTTAGGTCAGCAAAGCCATAATACATAATTAATGTTTTAAAAGGTTCTAACGTGTGATGAAATAATGGAAATATATTATGTATTGTGGGGAGAAATTTATGGTCTTGTTCCTCGATGTTTATTTTATGTTTTTCATATATAGTGACAGTTTTGTATTAATATGTATTAATTTATTGATATGGGTTTGAATCAAATTTTTTTTTTTTTTTTTTTGCAATTTTTATTTCAAACATGTGTTATAATTCCTTAATTGCTTGACTTAGGTCTCCTCTTTTTTTCTTTTTTCTGTCTCTATTTTTAAAAAATTGATGGTAATATTTTTAGCCACTAGATGGCAGCATTATTAAAATGTGTAATACAAGAGGTTTTAGGTAAATGGGTTTTATATATATATATATATATATATATATATATATATTTATTTATACTTATATATATTTTATAATTTATATGTAGTTAAATAAGGGTAATAATCTATGGATAGTTTTATAATGTATTTTATATGAAATTATTAGGTTTACTTTGGTTCTATTAATTTCTTATAGGATGTCAGCATGTCTGTATGAATATTCATGAACCACAGCAAACTACGGATCTGATTGGTTCTTTTATTTTAAATGAGGTATATAAACATTTAATTGTATTAATGTATTTGCATCTGAAGAATTTCCATTTGGAACTAAAAACATGGTGAATCAGTTAAGCGTTTTGTGCTTTGTGATTTGTGTTTTTGTGGTACATTAAAAGTATTTTCATTTTTACCACTCAGTTTATTTGGCTTCCAAGGTGCTTATACTTTAATATATAAAGGTATAACAGAGTAAATGATGACAAAAGGGAGAAACGGAGAGTTGAAGGGAGAGATATGCTTAGTGTTATGAAAGGAAATGGAAATCTAAGAAAAAGGGAGGTGGTAGGAGAAAGGAAAGATGATAAAATAAGTATGACTGTAGAGGGGAGGAAAATAGAGTAGAAAAGGAGTAATATGAACAGTTAAAGGGGGAGCAAAAGGAAGAAGACTGGAAAGAGGTGTAAGCCACTAAAATAAGAGGAAGGAGGGTGGAGACAAAGAGATGATAGAATTCGAAGGTGGGGCAAAGAAAGAAGAGAAGAGTCTAAATAGGGTAATAAGGGAAGAAAGTGAGGTAGAGAGGGGTGGAGACAGGATAGATGCATATAAAGAAAATGTATTAGGGGTAGGTGGAAATGGGGGTAGGGTAAGGGGAGCTGAGTGAGCCCGAGCATGACTGGTTAGAACCGAGACTAAAAGAAAGTACTTTAAGAACAATCAGCCAAATGAGAAATATCACTACACGTTCAGATTACAATTAAACATAAAATATAAAACAAGGTGCACGTTTATGCAGAGAAAGTGTGCAGGTAAGCAGACAGATATGAATTGTGAACGGTATTTTAAAAAGTACAAAAGGGAGTATTACTAAAGAAGATAAAAGCAGTATGGTGCCTATACATTATAATGAATAGAGCTATACAGTATAAGGGTTATACCTGAAAAGTCAGTTTAGAGGAGAATAGTATAAAAACAAGTATGAGCAAACTGTTTCTGTAATGGAGGCCAAGTTTCTTGTGTACTTTTTTGATAGTTTGATGTATATGGAAATCGAATTTCAGGTTATTGTCTATTACAACCCCTAGCATTTTGGTATGGGGAGTTGGACTGATCATAGTTTTGTATTTGGAGAAGATGTGGAAGGCTACAGAGGGAGAGGTATTTTTGGATGGGCAGAAGAGCAGAGGTTTAGTTTTATTGGGGTTTAGTATAAGGTGGAAACCCATTAGCCAGGTTTCAACAAGTGAGAATCTTGGGTGATGGTTTGAAGGTTGTGGAGTCATTGGCGTATTGGATTACGGTAGCATATGGAGTGGCAGAGTGAAGTTGATTGCTGTAGAGGGAAAATAGAAGGGGTCCAAGGATAGAACCTTGTGGTACCCTTATGATGACTGGGAGGAGGTGTGAGAGGGTTTGTTGCAAACGGACAGCTTGTTGACTATCTGTTAAGTAGCTTTGAAACCAGATAGTGTGACTGAGGGTTAAGGGAGGAAAGGACACTGAGTTTGCTGTGGTTGACCGTGTCAGACTTTTGACAAGTCAAGGAAAATGGCTGATACAAATTGGGAGTTGTTTCTGTGTTGGTTGACTGTATTCATAAAGGACAGTAGGGCTGTTGTGGTAATATGTGCAGGACAAAAACCATGTTGGTGATGAGATTGTGTGAAAGGAGGTATCCATGAGTTGGTTGTGTACTACTCTTTCTAGGATTTTAGACAGGGGTGAAAGAGTGGCAGTGTGATGAAAAATAGTTCATAGGAGCTACCACCTTTATGTAGTGGTAGTATGTGAGATACTTTCCGGATAGTGGGGGCATATTCTTCAGTTATTGATCTGTTTGAGTATGGCTGTTTGGTAGGAGATAGATTCTGCTGCAGTTTTTAAATCTGCAAGGAGCTTGTCGGCAGCAAGAGTGGTTGGATTTAGTTTTTTCAGTAGTTTTTTTATGTAATGGATGGGAACTGGATTTAATTTGAATTGGCTGGTAGTGTTTTGTGGGGGTGTATTACGGTTTGGTTCTTGGGGGGGGGGGGATTGGACCTGGGCTGGGTGGGGTGTTGGTTAGTTTTTGAATGGATTCTGTGAAGTAAGTGTTGAATTGGGTTGCCACATTATCTTAGTTGTTAACTGTTTTTGTAATAGGAGTGGAATATTTACCTGGTTGCAGTAAGTTATTATTTGCAACCCAGAATTTTTGTGGATTATTCTGATGTTTGGTTTAAATATTGTGGTAATTAGATTTATCAGCTTTTATTAGTTTTTTTAGCTTTGTTAATGAAGTTCAAGAAAATGTATGGTAGTGCTGGTTTTGTTCTTATGGAATTGTGACCAGGCCTTGTCTCTAGATTTGAGTAAGGATCTGGTTTCTTTGGTTAACCAGGGTGAGTAATTAGATTTAACTCTAATAATTCTGGCTGGAGCATGGGTGTTGAGTATGTTGAGGAAGGTGTTGTTAAAGGAATGTACTGCCTCATCCAAAGGAAATTGTTTGAGGTGTTCCCAGGAACAGTTTTTAGTGTAGAGTTAGTTGTTGGGAGCGAAACCTTTTTTTTTTTTGTTTCTGGTTGAATGGAAGGAGGTTTGCTGTACTGAGTGGTTGTGGTCTCTTTGGAGAAAGGTTGGGCTGTGGTTGCTTAGGTTGTCAGGGAGGGAGCCTGAGAAAGGAGATATATGGGGAGAATTAATTAGAATCTAGTCAAGAATTGATTGATGTTTAGGGGTTTTATTGGCTGTAGTGGGAGATGTGATGACTTTGACAAAGCCATACAGGTTTATGTGAGTTGGAGTTGAGGAGGAACAGAGGAGCCAATCAATATCAAAGTCCCCATCAGGGTAGTCTCTTGAGGGAGAAATGAGCACCATTGTATTAGGTTTTCAAAGGTGGCAGTATTATTGCCAGGTGGAATGTAACCACGTATGATATTAAGATGGATGTTAGAGTTTATGCTTAATTTGGCTAGTATTACTTCAGCATTATCTATATATGGGATGGTGTAGTCCGGGACGTCAAGAGTTAGGTGATATTTTATATAAGATAGCTACAGCTCCCCCTTTTTTGTTTGTTCCGTCTTTCCATAAGATATTGCAGCCTTGGGGGCAGTGATTTCCTTACTGTTGATATTTGGCTTTAGCCATGTTTTAAAGTAACTGTTTCAGGAGATTAGTGAGTTAGTGCATGTAGGTTCTGTGTTTTATTAGCTGTGCTACTTAAATTTATGTTGAGGAGGTGAAGGGGATGATTTGTTTCTTTGATGTAGAGCAAGATTTAAGTGAGATGAGGGTACTGAATCATGGCCTGTGTTGGAGCCAGGATTAGGATAGATGTCTCCTGCAAGTTTTAACTGTTTAGTTATGTGATGAGAGTTTAGAGAGTTTGTGTAGGAGTTTAGTGAATCTAAGGGAGGTTGGAGATTTAGGCAGCTGAGGTAGCAATTTAAGTGAGTGGTAGTCTGTATTAGTGGTGAAGAGTAGTGCTGGAGCAAAATTATGTGGTGTTGGGTATGTGGAGGTATGCCAGGGTGTGTGAGAAGAATATTGGAGGGGGAGTATTGTATGAGGGGAGGTTGTATAACAGGAGTAGCAGGAGACAGGAGGTAAAAAGGAGTAGTTAGTTTTAAACATGTCATGCTGAGTGGAGACAAACATATATAAAAGTTTGCAGCTATGGAATGTAAGAATTGTGCTATGTGTGAGTTGGGCTATTGTGCAGTAGATGGGTGTAATTTATGATGTGAAATTGTTCAATCTCGCCGTTTGTTCTTATGCATGGGTTCAGAGACGATCCTCGGCTCCGAGACGGCCACTTCTACAGCTCTGCATCTTGAGAAAGCTCAAGGCACAGTCCTATCCCACAATCCCCTAGTGCTAACCCCCAGATCTAGTTTGCCGCTACAGCAGATGCATTGCAGAAGCTCGGGCCAGTAAAGTTTTTCTATTTTTTCGAAGTTTTCTTTAACTTACCTTTATTTTGTATAGATATTTGAGAAAAATATATTAGTCTTTTACTAGTGTAGTTGCAGTGGGAGTGATGTATTATTATTACTATTATTATTTTTATAAAGTTTTTCTAAATGCAATTTTCAGGCCTATTATCATGTCTTTTTTAACAGGTGTTTTTTTCTTTAAGAAAGGCTTAAGTCCTTACTCCTTTTTGTGTGTGTGATATCCATACCTTTATTTTTTTCTTGTTTTCAGGTGTTTATATGTATGTCTGACTTTTTGAACATGTCTGAGAAACAAAAATCAGGCTTTAAGAAATGTCTATGCGGACAGAAAATGTCCATCACGGATAACCACTTTTCCTGCATCTACTGTCTTAGCCCTCTCCACTTACAGGAGGACTGCGCTATTTGTCATTCCTTCAGTGGGAGGGTTATGATGGAGAGACGCAGGAAGTTAGTAGACAGGGGTTTATTAAAGCCCGAATTTCAGGAGGCCCTTGACCAGGCTGAATTGGTATCCAAGTCTTCGAAGGGGTCCAAGTCTTCGAGAGTGTCGGAGCCAAAGTCATCGGCTCCGAGCACCTCTATTAAGATTCGGACACCGGCTCCACAGACTTTGGAGTCGGCTGTCGAATGTATATCTTTGATCGAGACTCCGGTCTTGGAGGTTCCGCCACCATCGATCCTTCACTTGGTGACTACTTCGGCCCCTTCGACTTGCTCTTCGAGACCCTTATCTGATTCGGATGTGGATCGAGTGATACAGAAGTTAATGGAGAACTCGGCCCTTTCCAAATTGATCGAAGTTTCATCCCAGCTGGTTTCGAAACTCGAAGCCCTCCCTGGGTCATCTACTGCTCCTCTTCCGAGACCTGTCGAATCTTTGGAGCAGAGAGTCAAATTTCCGATGATGGTAGAACCATCGATACCGAAGCCTACAGCCGTGCTTTCAGTACCGTTGACCTCGCCGCCCTCGGAACGGATCGAGGGGTCTCGGAGCCGACTATCGTTCCTTGGTTCCGGGGCGGACAGTCTAACCGAGATGTTGGTACCGACTCTCCCCCTAGGAGCCTCGGCTCAGATTACTTCGGCACCATCCTCTGGGTCGGAGCCCGGACCCCCGGTCTCGGGGATTGTTCCTGGTTTCTCGAAACCAGGAAGGTCTTCGGATCTGGGTACCGGTGCCTTAGACGCCATGAGGAAGGTCTTGTCGAAACAGATGCATATCTCAACGGATTCTTCTTCTCCTCCCCCTAAGGGACCACGTTCGACTTCTGTATTCTTGGCTCCTACGAAGCACCGAGACCTAATGCCTCAGTTGCCCCCAGAGGGTGCTCCCGGTTCCTCGGACGCTTCTCCAGAAGCCCCATATGAAGAAGTACCAAGGAAAAGACTGTGCAAGAGGAGGCACATAAATTCCCCACAGGAATCTCTTACATCAGATACAGATTTAGATGACGCAGAAGGGTCCCCATGGTCCCCCTTGGAGGATGTCTCCTTTGCAGACATCCTGGAGATCCTAAAACAGAGGGGAGATTGGCAGCCACTTAACCCTTCTGTGGATGAATCAGTATTGCTGAAGGCATTCGGGGCTCTACCTTCTACCTCCCGGGTGACCCCTCCCTTTGACGAACTTATGGACTTGATAGCTCGTAGGGCTTGGGAGACACCTGACACGGTGGAACCAGTTCCCCGCAGGCCGAATAAGTTTATAACAGCCCCCCAGGACAAGAGTATTCTTACCAATAGTGTTCCAGTGGATACTATGGTGGTGGCGGCAGCCACTGCGAAGGACATGTCACAGTCCTCTTCCGCTGTCCATCCTCCTAATAAGGATTCTAGGACGATGGACAGATATGGGAAGCGCGTTTTCAGTTCTGCGACTTTTTCCATGCGATCACTGAACTACTTGATGCATTTTACATGTTTACAGAGGGATCTCATCAAGGAACTCGGAGATACTGTCCAGGTTCGTACAGATGCTGCTGTTACCGAGAAAGTGACAGCACAGCTTAATACCCTTAACTCTGTAGTCAGCTCCTCCATGAGGCTCATTTCATATGCGGCAGAAGGTGCGAGTAGAGCGGCAGCTTCAGCGATTGCTCTTAGGAGACAATCCTGGCTGCGGCTGTGCTCCTTTGCGGAATCCTTCAAGTCTTCCTTTACTAACGTCCCGTTTGATGGTGCCTCTCTTTTTGGCCCCAAAGTAAAGGAGACCCTCACTAGGTGTGAGCAAGAAAGGAAGACCCTCTCTGCTGTAGGTGTCCGTTTTCCCGCCCCTTCCAGACCATACCCCAAAGGGCAAAGAGGCGGAAAGATGTGGTTCCGTAAGACACAGGGCTCCTTTCAGTCCACACAGAGTGATAATGCCCCTTCCAGAGGCAGAGGAGGGGGAAGGAATGGAAGACGCCGACCAAACGGCAGAGGGGGTCCGCAAAACCAGGGCGACAGAGATACTTTCTCTGGCAAGCCTTTCCAGCACTCCTGAGAGGAGGCCTGACTGTCCTGCTCTGGAGGCAGTCGGGGGATGCTTAACTTTGTACCCGCTGGCCTGGCGAAATTTAACTTCAGATGCGTGGGTACAAACTATAATTACCAGAGGTTACGACATAAAATTCATAAACGTTCCCCCTACCACCAAAAGATTCCCAGAAGTTCCACCCAATCTGCAGAATCAGGCAGCTTTAGAGATCCAGAAGCTGCTCAGAAAAAGAGCCATCCAGGCAGTCCCGGCAGACCAAATAGGATCCGGAACTTACTCAAAGTTCTTTTTAGTTCCAAAGAAGACAAGAGACTGGAGACCAATTCTGGATCTCAGCAAACTAAACACCTTCGTTGTGAAGGAGAAGTTTCGGATGGTCATGCTACAGTCAATGCTTCCTTTTCTGCAGGAAGGAGACTGGATGTGCTCTATAGATCTCAAGGACGCGTACTACCATATAAAAATGGCCAGACCGTCCAGGAGATTCCTGCGCTTCCGGCTAGGAGCCAGTCATTTTCAGTTTCGAGCTCTGCCGTTTGGCCTCACCTCAGCCCCCAGGGTGTTCACCAAGTGTATGGCAGTAGTAGTGTCTCACTTGAGACAACAAGGATTTCGGGTGTTTCCGTATCTAGACGACTGGCTCCTCTCCGCCACCACCAAGTATCATCTGCTCCAAGCAAGAGATTACACAATCAGTCTTTGTTCCCGTCGTTACAATCAATTTCGAAAAATCTACCTTATTGCCATCACAGCGTATCTCATTTATAGGGGCAGAACTGGACACTACCTTGGTCAGGGTCAGGCTTCCACCAGAAAGGGTTTCAAAACTAAGGGAGCAAATTACAGTACTCCTTCAAAAGACAAAAGCAACAGCAGAACAGGTTTTGAGAGTCCTGGGATTAATGTCAGCTGCACTGGTTGCAGTCCCTCTAGGAAGAATGCACATGAGGATCCTTCAATGGCTACTGTTCACCCAGTGGTCCTATCAGCACCTGCCGTTGTCACACGAAATTCTAATCACATCCTGCTGCAAGCAGGATCTGCAATGGTGGATGCGATCTCAAGACTTGACACAAGGTCGACCTTTTACCCTGCCAACCCCGATAGCGACAATAACCACGGACGCTTCCCTGATCGGGTGGGGGGTTTGTTCCAGGGAAAGACGGTCCAAGGTCAATGGTCCAGAACAGAATGCAAACTGCACATCAATGTCCTAGAGCTAAGAGCGGTGTTTCTAGCGTTGCAACACTTTCACAGCATCTTAACCTCAAGGAACAGTGGCAGTCCAGACAGACAACATGTCAGTGGTCTGGTACATCAACAAACAGGGAGGAACAAGATCTTATCCACTATGCAGAGAGGCCCTCAGGATCTGGCAATGGGCTGTCTCCACCGGGCGCTTTCTGATAGCAACGCACATTCCCGGGATGTCCAACGTAATTGAGGACAGGTTGAGCAGAGCCATCCTGTTACCTCATGAGTGGTCTCTGAAATCTCAAGTGGCGGAAGCGATATTCCGCAAGTGGGGCCAGCCTTGCTGCGACCTTTTTGCATCGCCGATGAATGCCAAATGCAGACGCTACTTTGCCCTTCTCCCTCCACCAGGTAGCGTCCCCAGAGATTCACTGGTTCAAGATTGGCCCCCGGGTCTCCTTTATGCTTTTCCACCCATTCCGTTAATCCCCAGGTTTCTACAGAAAGCCAAACGTCTGGAAAGGACCATAATTCTAATAGCCCCATTCTGGCCTCGACAGATCTGGTTCCCCTTTCTTCAGGCCCATCAAATCGAGGAGCCATGGATTCTGGACCCAGTTCCAGACCTTTTGACCCATGCGTCAGGAGCCCCTCATCCATCCCTGCAGGCCCTAAAATTGACAGCTTGGCTGCTCCTCTTCCCATCCTAGCCAGGTCAAGCCTTTTGTCCCCTGCGGTTAAATGTATAATTGTTTCCTCTCTTAAACCATCCACTACAAAGACTTACCGGAGCAAGTGGAAACGTTTTTCTTATTGGGCATTACAACAAGGATTAGATCCAACAGAAGCACCGGTGCACAAAATTTTGGAGTTTCTGTCTAAGATCTTTGAAGAAGGAGCATCATCGTCCACAGTTAGAGTTCAACTGGCGGCCATATCGAACTTTCATGTGGGTGACAGAAATTCTTCCATCATGTTCCACAGACTTTGCAAGGCGTTTTTGAAAGGCACTTTTCACCTCTGTCCTTCCATTCGTAACCCAGTTGCTCCTTGGAATCTTAACCTAATTTTATCCCAGTTAATGTTACCCCCTTTTGAACCAGCCTCCACAGCCTCTCTTAAGTTCGTGTCATGGAAAACCTTATTCTTGGTGGCTATAACCTCTGCTCGTAGAATTTCGGAATTACACACGCTTATCTGTTCGACCTCTCTACTTGATTTTCCACTCTGATAGAGTGACATTACCCACCAATTCGTCTTTTCTCCCAAAAGTTTGTTCACTTTCAAATATTAACCAATCCATCGAACTTCCCACCTTTTTCAAAAATCACACTAACAAGTTGGAGTATATGCTGCATAAGTTAGACGTCCACAGACAACTCAGGTTTTATTTGCAAAGGACAAAAGATGACAGAAAATCAGACCAGCTATTTATATCCTTTGCTGACCAAAGAAAAGGTATGGCGGTTACGAAAGTTACCATGTCTAAATGGCTCACAGATTGTATTAAATTTATCTATTCACAGACGAAACAACAATTACCTTTTCAACCCAAGGCTCATTCTACCAGGGCGATGGCACATCCCTAGCCCATGCAGCCCATTTGCCGTTGGATACTATTTGTGCGGCAGCAACCTGGGCAAAGCCTCATACCTTCATTCTCTATTATAAGTTGGACAAGAACTCCAAAGATATGGCCTCCTTTGGTTCCACGGTCCTCAGGAACGTTCTCCCATGAGCCACCCAGGGTAAAGGAGCTAGGGACGCTACCCATGTGTAAGAACAAATGGCGAGATTGAACAATTTCACATAAAGAAGTTATGTTCTTACCATAACGTTCCATGTGAATTGTTCATCTCGCCTTTGTTCTTACTACCCACCCTCCATCCCCTGGCCTATGTTTTTTTTCGGAGAACGGGATGATTTGGATTCCAGTTCAGCTTGTCTTCAACATCTTCTGTTTAGTCTCTGGATGCTTCTGTTGTCAGGGTACTCTTCTCATTACCTAGGTATTTTTTTGACATTGCTGCCCCTTATCTTTAAATTACTGCTAGCGCCTGGGGCGCATTGTTATCTTCTGGTATTAGCAAACTAGATCTGAGGGTTAGCACTAGGGGGGGTGTGGGATAGGACTGTGCCTCGAGCTTTCTCAAGATGCAGAGCTGTAGAAGTGGCCGTCTTGGAGCTGAGGATCGGCTCCGAACCCATGCTTAAGAACAAAGGCGAGATCAACAATTCACATGGAACGTTATGGTAAGAACATAACTTCTTTTTAGTAGGAAGTGTGATTGGGTTTGTTGGGATTGGGTGTAGGTGTGGCTATGTTTAAGTCTAAATGCATGTATAATGGGGGTTGGTGAGAATTGGGGTAGGGTTAGGGGAGCGTAGTGAGCTCTGAGTGAAGCGGAGGGCAAGCAGAGTGGGTTGAGCCCCCATAGGCTCTCCTGGCCAAGTGACAACCCAAAAAAATCAGACTCACTGCAAAGTGAAGGTCAGTATGTGCACTGCTTTACTAGATACTATTGTGTATATTCATTCAGAAAGTTCTAGGGGCATTGAGTCCAGGTAATAGATGGAGGAGAGGAGAAAAGGCAGTTTTTGTTAATTGCGTGGAAAGATAATAGAAAGGAACAGGGAATAAGTTAGAGTGAAGCAAAGACTGCAGTAGTAAAGTTGGAGGAAAAAGAGACGGCAAGGAAACCTCAGTAGTGTGCAGACCCGTACAATATGTAGTATATATTAGCTATGTATTAATTAGATTGGAGGTACAACTATAGTAGTCAGTCTTTGACTGTAATCACTGAAACTTGTAGTGAGGAAACATACTGTGCAGGCTTGATGCAGCTGAATTTATTGCTGGCAGGGTACTCTTGCTCCAGAGAAAGTCCAAGATTCAGGCTAAAGATCTTTGAGGGAAGATGAGTTTTTAATGAAATGTACTAAAAAATAGACAAAAAGAAAAAGATTAGTAAATAGGTTAGAAAGGACTAATATGGGGTACTATACAAACAATAATATACAATGCTGCCTGTACAGCAGACAAATGGTATGAGAGACGGGGATGGGCGGGAGAATGTAGATGGTGCTATAAAGTCAATGAGTAGAAACACTACAGACAGAGAATCTTCTTTACAGGGATTTGTTTTAAAAATGTTCAGTTAGTGGGAACTGGAGGAAAAATCAACCACCTGGGACACTTAACAGGGATGATAGGACGTTAGTGTAGTATTAAATGTGTAATGGGCAATGCAGCTAATACATAGCCCAATGATAGCTTATTAGGCAATGAGTTCAAAGGCAGCTGTTCTTATTAAATGGATACACATCAGTGCTGTATACTATATCTAGAGCACAATAATCTTTTTAGGTATGGTATGTACATTAAGCGCAATAATAGTCAAAGAAATACAAAACTTACTTTTAAGCAGGGAAGTCACAGCCAAATTCTTGAAGGGATGAAGTTACTGATATAGCAAATTAGTGCAGACAGTGTGAAGATGGATGGGAACCCAAGGCAACGAACTGAGCATTCGGTCGGGTAGTGTAAATATTTGAAATAACCTTTTCCTTAACTGCCATAGTAGGACTAATTACATAATCCCTGACAATTAATACTGCATAAGTTGTAGTAAACAGGTCAAGTACTAATTTCAGCAACAGAATGTAAGCACTGTATCATACAAACGTGACAAAAATTACAGAATATGTAACATGTAGAAAACAAATCAAGCACTCATTTAATATAAAAATGTAATGCAATTTGAACAGTATACCACTTACAAGGCTTTTCAGAAAGAGACTATAGCAAATTTCAAAAATGGCGCCACTGTAGTTGGGAGGGCTAAATAAATGCGGTTGGCTGATGTAGAGAGAGGGAAGGGTTAGGGAAGAGAAAAAGGGACGTGGAGAGAGCCTATTGGGTAGTTTCTAGGAGTGCAGTATTAGGAAGTCAGGGCAGAAAAGTGGTAGCAGAAATGTGGTAGCAGAAATATATAACGCAGTGGAAGTGTGGAGTGAAAGACAGTGTAGTAGAAAGGGATGGCAAACTGACCGTCTGCCTAGTGAGCCCCCACAGGCTGTCCTATCCGAGTGATGATCAAAAAACAGAAAATCAGAATTACTGCAAAGTAAAGGTCAGTATGTGCACTGCCTTACTAGATGTTATTGTGTATATTAGTTTAGAAAGTTGTAGGCATAGGGAAGTCCAGGTAATGGTGAGCAAGAGTGAAGGAGCAGGTAGAAGAAGGTGGAGTGGAGAAAAGGCCAATTTTAGGCTTTCCAGTTGTTGCATATGAATGGACGGATACATGCCAAAGGAGGTATAGTATTCAGTTGTACACAGCAAGATGTCGCTTCTGACCTAATGTTTCCTTCATAATATTCACATTCCAGCACACAGGTCATTTCTTTCCATCACTAGTCATTAGATGATACCTTCAGTTTTGACTTTACCAAAAATTGTATCGAATAAACTCTCTCTAATTCACAGTGAATTAGTTTTAACTTAAAGATAAACAAAGTAAACTTAAGAGGCATTCACTTCACGAAGCACCCTGCATACATCAATGCACTCTCTTGTGATGTGCAAAATGGCCATGACAGCTGGAAACCATGTTTTTTTTCCAAAGCATTCATCTCTAAGCTCTGCATTCCTACTGACAGGAATTCAGTAGCAGGCTTGCCTGAGCAGGTCCTTCTATTTGTGCAGGTCCATTAACCTGCACAAATAGCACTTGCATAAAGTTTTTCTTAGTATGGTGGGAAAATAAGGGATCCCAAGGATTGACTTCTTCACCTCTTAAGATATGTTTCATGTGATGATCTGTAGCAGGTCCACATGTGGAGAAGCTTGGGCTTTATTTGTATTATCTGTTTTTTCAGCTCTTCTGTCTTACCTCACTCTTTTTTCTTACTGCAGTTACAGGTAAAAGGTGGAAGGAACACTTCTGTCTTTGCCAGCCATGTTTATTTAACATTTGTTGACTGGGAAAATCTGACTAGGACAGAATCTATTTTCATTGGAGGCCTGGGGAGACACCCTACAGACACGTCTTTGGAATGTGGGAGGAAACGAGTATCTGGAGAAAACCCACGTGAACGCAGGGAGGACATGCAGACTCAGCACAGAAGGCACCCCCAGTCAAGAATTGAACCAGAGAACCTGTTGCTGTGAAGTGACAACGTTAACCGCTGCACCACCCTGTTTTTCTCATCTGGTCCAAAAGTGCTGCATTGATTCTTTTCCTGTAAACTCTTAAAGTAATATTGGATTTGTAGTGCATCCAAGCTTCAAAGGCATAAGACTGGCAGGATGAATAATTTTATTCTAATATCCCTCAGGGAATCCACTCTGCTCTATGCAGGTATGCGTACTTAGTCTAAGTCGCCCCTACAACAGGAGCTTCTCCTTGGCTAACTGGAAGAGTTTCTCAGTGTTGTGTGCATTTTAACAAGTGGAGCCAAAAGCTATGACCTCTACACTCATCATAAGATAAGTTGTCTCTCTGACAAAGGGTTGGCAGACACCTCTATTAAGGTTCATGTTTCAGCTTATGTGGCATGCCACTTCCTATCTGTATCCCTCCTGCAGTCATACTTTTCTATAAAAGTGTCTTTCATAAAGCTTCACTGGGAGCCAGTTTCTTCTTCCTGCTTTAGACTTTTAACATTTTGTTTGTAGTCTCATGCTTTTGAATCTGATAGTTCAGTAGCATACCTTGGAATTTCTTTCCTTAAAAAACTTTATAGTAGTCACCCCTTCTAGAAGAATCTAAGCTGTAGACTTTTAACATTTGAAGAACCTTGTATGGTCTTTTCGAGGATAGGTGACCTGTCATGCCAAAAGTAGTCTTGACACTGGCCTCGCATTAAAACATTCAGATGGCTGATTTTATCCAAGCCTTCAAAATAGGGGAAGGAATTTTGTCCCTATTGGATGTGCCCAGGAAAACTGAAGTAATTCACAGACTGTCACATTTTTAGATAATGTTAAGTCTGTGTTCCTGGTGCCAGGAGAACAAAGCAGACCTGTACCGAAACAAACTGCATGTAATCAACTAGGTGATTTGTGTAATCTTCTGATTATGATCATGATAGTGTTACAGAGCCAGGTGAGGGCACATTCCACCAGGTCACCTGCAGGTGTTGCTGCTTTTGACTTCTTAAAGCATCAGCAACTTGTATGACTATCTACATCTTCTGTAGATAATGTATTCTGGACGTATGTTCCAGAAGAAAGGCATGCTTTGCTACTTGTGTCCATATTCAGCTGTACTGTATTAGGAGCCAAGTTACCCCTTGAGTAGCAAAATGCTTTAGTATTTCCCATGTGTGGTGAATTATGCTGCATCATTGATCATTATGATAAGTGTAGTGAATTTGTGATTATTCTCACTAGATGTAGATGTTCAGATAATAGATTGCATGCTGAAGTAAGTACTTCTTGTAATGCTTTTCTTTGAACTTTTCCCACCTGTATTGGACGCTGGATAGCAAAATAGTTTTGCCTAGCTTAAGGCCAGAACCCCTTTTAATTGTTTTTTTTTTGTTAGGTCCCTTGAAAAAAGCAGTTCATCCTACAGGACATTCTACTTTGGACATATCATGGTTATTGCACTAATTTCGCTCTGTGGAGACTGTATTGCCCCGTAGTTTTGATGTTTTTCTAAGCTTCTTGTGCACACTTGTTAATGCTGTTTCTTTAAAAAAAATTTAAATTAGTGTTGGCTGCTGTCTGTTTTACAGACAAGCTTCATGATGATGACCTTGGTGTATGTTTGGTCCCAGTTCCATACTGATGTTGTATAGATGGTCTTAGATGTCTGCCCAGAGGACTGGGTGTCGTCCTGTTTTTGATTCCCTTGTGTAAATATTTATACTACAGTACTGCTGTGATTTTACATTCTCATGTATACTTTCTCCCATCTTTTCATAAAAAAGGACTGAAGTGCAATGACAATTAAGTTTTATGCTGAGTTATTTTGGTTTTGATACAGCAGTATGCAAAATTCACTTGTAATCTGATTAATTGCTTTTGAGTTCAGTCTTCAATTGTGGAATGTACTCATGAATTTATAGGTTGCTCTTATGTATTTGATTTTTCCCTTTTATTTAATTTTACTGTGTAGCTTGTAAGTTGACTGTATAGCTGTTTAGAAGTTTATTGATCTTAATTTTTCTGCTGCTGAACTTAGGAAGAATTTCCGTGCTGAAAATAGTTCAACTTTGAGTAATGTTTAGGAACTTAACAATGCAAAAAAAGATGCAGTGACTTTGAACTTAATTCCTCTTAAGGCCAGAAGAACTAAGTTGATGAATTAATTGTGTTCCTTTATAAATGAACATCAGATTTGTATAATTTAATTCCTAGCATGAATGAGATCCTTACAGGGCACTTCTTGCGTAAGACTGGTATTGTCGTCATGGTACTTGGGTAGTCAGTTTTAGCAGCTCTAACTGGTTTGACATTTTAACAATGTCTTTATCAGATCATTTTGATCTAAGCAGTTGGTTCTTTGAGAAGTTACAGTTGTGAAGTACAAGAGTTGTGTGCAGTACACACGTGCTGTATTACTCTTTCTTTGTCCAGCTGCATTTGGTCAGCACTGGTAGTGCTGTCTGGGTGTTAGGGATTGGAGGCACACACAAAATCTTCATTTGTGTAGTCTTCTCATCCATATGACTCTCTTGTCTTTGTGAATTCCCTGAACAGAAGTGATGGTTGTTGCACCTTTATAAGTGCTGTGGAATGTGATGCTCGTTTATCTTAAGAGATTTGATATTTTGTTTACTCTCACTTTTTTCCTTTTTTTCTCAACATCCTCACTTAGATATTTCATTAGTTTCTTTTTTTAAGACACTGTGCTCAGCTAGTTTTTCTTAGACATATTGAAGCTGATAGTGTTCCATAACATCTTTTAAGTAATTTTCATTTTTTTGTTATTGGTTGTGTGGATAAGTACTTTTTAAATCATTTGCATTATTTATCTGTTTGCTGACTACTGAAAGATGGCAGGGAAACTTTTCTTTTGTGGCTTGTTTTCTTTCTTAACGGATTCAGCATTAGTTCCCATTAAGTGTATAATTTAGATTCTTACTGAAAATGGGCAGTTAAGAATGTGTGTTCATACATAACAGGTCATATGATTTCTGTCATTTATGTATTAGACTTAAGTTGTGTTATGCATACTTACATTTGCATTGTGTATGTGTGGTTAATTTGCTTGTGTGTGAGTATACAGACAAAAATTAGTTGGTGTCGTGTGTTTTGTAGACTTAACATCTGGTCTGGCATTTACAGGTATGTAGTGTCCTGGAAAGTCTTGAACAAGAGTACAAACGTGAAGAAGACTGGTGCGGAGGTGGTGATAAGCTTGGCCCAAACTCTGAAACAGACCACGTGACTCCTATGATCAGCAAACATCTTGAACAAAAGGAGGCATTTCTGAAGGTTAGTTATAATCTGTAATACTCCTTGTTGCAGTTTGTTTTTAAGCTGACAGTGACAAGTTTTAGTGATTTCTTCGTCAGATTGGTGTCTTGATTTCCAGTGTTACTGGTAAAAGAAACAGGAATGCTTTGCCGTCTGATGACTTTTAGGACATTGAACAGGAAAATAATTTTGAGGATAACTTAATTTTCTTTTTTCAGGTTTTCATTTGATCGTCCCTTGGAATGATTTAGTTTTTCTTAAACCATATTCCAAATGAATGTGTTGTTTCTGTGGAAACATAATGATATGCTGCTGTTGTTTCTGTGGAAACATAATGATATGCTGCTGTTGAAGTAGTATGATTTATTACAATTGGACTTACCTGATCTGATGTTACTGATGAAATGGGATTTATTACAACTGGAATTTCCTGATCCTATTCAGTTTCCTCTCTGTTCTTCCTGCATTGAATGGTGTATTTGTTAAATTGTCACTTGCCTGATAGCCAGTCTGTTGCCACTAAAAAAAGTAGATTGTACAAATTTCCCCAGTCTTCCAAGTTTGCGTCTTCTAACCTCAGATTAGACTTCGCAATGATTTCCTTACTAAATACACCTGCTCCTAAATATTTGTAAATGCTAACCCCTCCCCCTTTGGCAAAGCTAGGAAGGCTTTTGAAAGATTTTGGGGGGAAAAGTTTATTCTTCCACAGCACTCACTCTAGGTTTATTATCAAGATAATAACACCTGCTGTTTTGGGAACATGAGGAACATATTGTGGCTTATTTTCCTTCATCTGAGGAAAAAAAATATATCTTTGCGTAATCTTACTGCTTTTGTCTCAAGTGACTAAACATTTATTGAAGTGTGCAAATGTTTTGGCTGTTGCTACTTGGGAGTGTTATGGGTAGGATTGTTTGGTTGCATACATAAAACTTTCCGACAAATGGGTTCTGAGAGTAATTCATCAGAGATACAGATGATAGTGGGAGTCTCTCCCTCCTTTTCAGGATCTTCTGTATCCACCATATTAAACTTTTTTACCTCCTGTCATTCGTCATCTTAACGGGGGGGGGGGGGGGTAGAATTTGTCTCTTCTCCTTCAAAAAGAGAAGGCTTTTAATGCATTAATGTTTCTGGAAACCACAAAAGAAGTATCTTTGAGACCAGTCCTAAATATCTTTCCTTTCTAAACCATTTTGTGAAAGTTCCAAAGTTTAGTGTGTTATCTCTTCATGTTCTAATACCTCTCATTCCCCATACAAGTTTGTAGTGAAGCTACTTTTAAAAGTTGTGCATTGTAACTTTACTATAGCACCAGTTTTCAAATGTTTCTTAAGGTTTTCTGTGTCTGGAGCACACTTTGTTTTCTGCATTACTGTTCGTTATCCAGTGTTCCAAGGGTATTCATGAAATTTCCTATTTGGAAATTCACTGTACCCATGAATTACCAAATAGGGGGAAGTTCATTTAACACAGAAAGTGTGATAAGAGACCTTGGGACCCAAGTGTGGATAGTAATCTCTCCTTTGATAATCACATTGCCACAGTGGTCTGAAAATCTTTCTACATGGCCCACCTAATCACAAAAGGGTTTGCATCTAGGAATAAGGAAGTCATCGTTCCCCTCTATTCATCACTTGTCAGACCCCTCATTGAATATAATGCACCATTTGGGATGTACCTCACACGACACTTAAAACAACTTGAGAGGCCCCAAAAGTACCTCACCAAGAGGATTACTGGCCTCAAACAATTGCCCTATGCCGACCAGCTAAAGAGACCTCTGTCTGACATACAAAGCTATGTCAGACCAGTAATTGCTGGTCATCCTCCACTTGAAGAAATCCCAATTCCCCGAGCCACACGCTCTAGGGACCTAAACCTCACCGCAACAATAAATAGGACATGCTGGCAGGATAGATTCTTGTCCCAGAGACTTCCCATGCTCTGGAACAAAATTCCCATTCGCATCAAGCAGAGCTCATCATTAGCATTATTCAAGAAAAACCTTGATAAGTGGATGGGTGATAGGAAGTTCATCCCTGGGATTATGTCTGGGGCATTGCTCGATAGAGGGGTAGGACTTTAACAATACATGGGTGGCGTAAGCCAGTACACTGTTGGCTAGGCTTGCTTTGGCCCTCGGGCCGCTAGCCTAGTACCTATGAAATGTCTAGCTCGAGTAGTGGACTACTGCAGACTGCAAGGTATTCACATTTTTGCAGAGTCTTTTTTCAAAGTGTCAGGAATCCCTCACTTGAGGGTTTCACGAGATCATCCAAAAGTCTTGCTCAGTTCCTCACAGGATTGTTTTCTTAGGGTGTCCCCTGGATACTTCATTTCAAAGAGCTTTTCTTCCACAGGTAAATGTAGATACATTTCTAAATCTGTTCCAGCCAGCTATTATGCCCCTGGCAAGATATGACCCCCATATAGTGAAGGTTACTGCAGCAGTCATCATTCAGGCATTTACTGTTATGGGTCGTTTACCATCGCAACTGTACTTTCATGTATCGAGATTAGATCCCTGTGCAAATGAGGCGAAGTAGTAGTCAGCAAATACTTTTAGGAAGTAGTCAAACTGTGATAATGATCCCAATAAATGCATTAAAAGCATGAGTCTGGTTTTCATCATATGTTTTTTTTTTTTATTTTTTTAAAGTTTCCTATCATTTTAATTTCAGAGTGTTGTCACATAGCTTCATAGGTAGGTACTAGACTACCGGCCCGAGGGCCTATGTAAGCCTAGCCAACAAGGTTCCCTGGCTTATGCCACCCAAGAAAGTTATTTTCCTGTGCCACTGTCGAGCAAAGACACAGAAGGGATCCTCTGGGTGTATTTTGTGTTTTCCATCCACTCAAGATTTTTCTTGAAGAGTGCTAATGAAGAACTTTGCTTGACATAGATGGGTAGCCTGTTCCAGAGTATGGGAAGTCTCTGGGACAGAAATCTATCCCTCTGGCATGTCTTGTTTATTGTGCTGACAAGGGATAGGTCCCTAGAGCATGTAGTTTGGAGGGATTGGGATTTCTTTAGGGTGTAGCATGTCCAACAGCTTTGGGTTTGACATAGCTTTATATGTTAGACAGAGATCACCTCAGAGTAGGCGATATGTTAGAGTAAAGCTGGAGCTTTTTGCGACAGTCAGTGTAGGGCATCTGTTTGAGGCCAGTAATCCTCTTTGTGAGGTACTTTTGTGGCCTTTCCAGCTGCTGCAGATGTCTTGTGAGGTACATTCCAAAAGAAATACATATTATTCGTACATATTATCTTACATATGTTATCCTACATATTAGTAAAACTGATGGTACATTCTGAAGACTTGCTTGTTGCACTTGACTCAACCATAGGGATCACTGCTTCAGTATAGTCCTCCCTGATGTAATAGGAGTTACAAGGCAATTAAGAGACCATATGCATCTTGACAGTAGATGCCATCATGATATACCTCCCACTTTTTGCAGGACAAAGCAAGTCATGCTTGGGATGAATTTTTGGATTATCGTCCAGTCATCAAGGTTAGTCTTTAAAAGATGGAAAGGCATCACTGTTTGAATGTATTAAGGACATTTTATCTCTGGTATAGAGTAACTGTTGGGTAATAAATTTGCCCTTCAGTCTATTTTGTTTATTTGTTGGTGGAGATGCAATTCCTTACATTTGTCATTTGTGGCGCTGTTTATTTTGTGGAGATGTTTGAGATCAGGGAGGGTTTGTTCTTTTATGGAACAGAGTGCAAGGTACCATCCAAGAGTCTTTAAGGATTTATGTCTAGAGACGAGGCTTCTAATGTGTTCTGGTAGCCGTTTAAGCTGTGTTATGTCTTGGCATGTATATACCAGTGGCCTTTAATTGGTCTGATGAGAGCAGAGTAATTTGAGCTGATAACATCTTTCTGTTTGGATGAGATGTTTTTAGGTATCAGAGCCGATGTTGTGTTTTCCTTCTGGGTTCAATCTCTGGGTTATTAGATCTGAGTTAGATCCAAGACCAGCCAAATCCAGAAAACTACAGCTGTCTGAGTTTGCTTCCTCTACCCATAATGCCTCTCCTTAACCCGGAAACCCCAGATCTTGTTTGCCACCTTCCCGGACTGCAGCTTGATCTTGAGTTCTACTGAGGTTGTATCTTTTGACTAGATGTTCATCGTGTTACCCTGCTGCAGTCCTCACACTTGGGTTATCCTGCCGTCAGGCGGTCCCGCAGTTGGCCTGAGTTCCAAAGTCTTGGTCCGGCGTCGGTTGCTGTCGCTTCTTCCCTGACGTCAGTGCGCCAGCGGTATATATCCCGGTGCAGTAGAAACACCTTCGGTTGCAGAAGGTGTCTTCAGACCGACTACACTCACCATTAAATCTTATGCTAAGATTAAAACTCCATTAAAACCAAAAAAGACTGCACATCAGTCTACAGCTCAAGGCCCCATGCCTAAGAAACAGATGCTTAAGATGGCTGAAGATTTGATTACCCTAATCAGGGGTTCCCATCCCCCTCAAGATAAAATACCAAGACAAGAGGAGGATTATGCTTCCTCTGACCAGGTTTCAATTTCCTCAGATTCTTCTGAGGAACAGGATTACACTTTTCCCCTTTATGAAGACTCTGATGCTGAAGACTCTATTCCCTCAGCATTTCCCCCTGAAGACTACTCCTTTGAGGAAACTTTACTAACCATGAGGTAACATTTCCACTGGGAAGGCCAGGACTACTCTGATTGTAAGAAAAGGCTCCGAGAATTACTTTTACTACCCCAGCACAGCCACAGCCACAGACCACTTGCTATCCCTCCAGTTTTAGACATTGTGGATGATGTTTACTTGGAGTCTAGTCTAAATCCATACTCTCTACCTCCTGCTCCAGCCAAACCAGACAGGTACTACAGAGTACCTGACTCTCACAAATTCCTTTATAAAAGCCCTGTGGCTGACCCAGAAACAATTTCCCAGGGTCCCAAGGGTGCTAAAGCTTCTATGGCTAAAAATCCTGTGCCTTCTGAAAGGGATTCCAGAGCCGTAGATAGATGGGGAAAGAAGATATACACCTTAGCTACTCTGGCTATGAGAGCATTAAATTGTCAGTTTCATATGCTGAAATATCAGCAATTCCTAATGTCTCAGTTAAAACAAAAAATGAGCACACATTCTGAACAGTCTGAATTCAAGGAAATGCAGGATCTGTTGCACGCAGCTGAACAGGTGGGCAAACATACTTTACAATGTGGATTTGGTTCATTGGAAGCTTCCTGTAGAGCAGCTGTTACTGGCTCTGTTATATGTAGACATGCTTGGTTAAAAGAACAAACCCTACCTGATCGTTATAGCAAAATTATTGGATGCACCTTTACAGCAAGATGTTATTATTTGGTGTCACAGCAGAACAGGTTTTAAAGAAAATGGAGGATAAGGCAAAGTTTATGCAGACGGTCAAGGATTTTTTTTACAGGTACAACCCCCTCGTTTCAGCAGAAATTGGCCAACACAAAACTGGTCCTTTCCAGCTTCGGACAGATCACAGAGGGGCAAATACAGATGCCCAAGGGGCAGAGGTCAGTCACAAGGCCCTTACAAACCTCGCCAATGGGGTACTGCTACCCAGAAAGGAGAAGAAGACAGGCCCCAAGCTAGCAGAAGACAAACACAATGACTCAATCCTCAAACTACCAAGCAAATCTCTCCTGGCAGCTCCCTTGGAAGGAAAATTAGCACTTCTTGCAGACAACTGGCACATCACCACAAAAGACAAATGGGTCTTAAACATTGTCTCACAAGGATACAGATTCCACTTTCATACCTTGCCAAGGATAAAAGGAATGCCAAACCTGCCACCAAATCAATGGGCAGAGGCACAAAAACAAATTACAGCTCTCATGGACATGAGAGCCATTCAGCAGGTACCTACACAGAAGCAAGGACAAGGATTTTACTCAAGACTCTTTTTAGTCCCAAGAAAAGACAAAGCATGGAGACCCATTCTGGATCTTTCAATTCTGAACACCTACCTACGAGTACCAAAATTCAAGATGCTAACACTACAGCAGCTTCTTCCCATGCTGGGCAAGAATGCTTGGCTAGTAACTTTGGACCTCAAGGAGGCATACCTGCATGTCCCTATCAGACAAAATTGCAGAAGATACCTCCGCTTCATTGCAGGTTCAACCCATTATCAATTTTCTGCACTGCCCTTTGGCTTATCTACTGTGCCCAGGGTCTTCACAAAATGCCTGGCACCAGTAATTGCATACTGCAGACAAAGAGGAATTCAAATATACCCATATCTGGACGGCTGCCTTATTCAAGCAGAAAGCAAGGCCATTCTTTTAAAGCATCTGGCATTTATCAAACACCTAAGTTGCCTAGGGTACACAGTAAAGGAAAAGACATCAAAACTAGTGCCCTCACAAAACATAATATTCCTGGGTGCCAGCTTGAATACAATGGCCCAGATGGCTTATCTCACGCCAGACAAGCAACAACAGCTGACTCAATACTTCAAAATAATGGCAACAAAGACCCAACTCCCTGCAAGAAAAATTCTGCAGGCCTTGGGATTCATGGCATCTTGCATACTACTAATAGCATTTGCAAAACTGCATATGAGGAAATTACAGTGGTACCTGAAAAGCGTATGGACTCAGCACAGCCACAGCTTGGAAACAATGATACCACTCATTCCCTGCCTTCAACAGGAGTTTCTATGGTGGGCACAAGCATGTCACCTCAACAAGAGGCAGCCTTTCATCTTACCCACAGCCAGACAAACTATGACAACAGATGCATCAGACTATGCCGGGGGAACACACATGGCAGGGCAGTGCATTCAGGGCAAATGGACTACAGATCAAAGACATCTGCATATCAATCTAAAAGAAATGCTAGCAGTACAGAATGCCCTAACAGCTTTCAAGGACCTCTTACACCCAGGACAAGTAATAATAAAGACGGACAATACCACAGTAATGTGGTACATAAACAAGCAAGGGGGCACACATACCTACCCTCTATGCAGGCAAGCAATGACCTTGTGGAACACAGCACTGTCTTACCAAGTTCAATTACAAGCACAATTCCTGCCAGGAAAGAAAAAAACATTGTCAGACGACCTAAAACCTTGAAACATCATGGATCCTCACGAGTGGAAACTGGATCCACAAGTATTTGCAATGATAACTCAAAAATGGGGCGCCCAGACATAGACCTGTTTGCCAACCCCCAAAACTATCAGCTGTCAAAATTTTGCACAAGGACATTTCACCATCAAGCTTGGAAAGTGGACGCACTCAAAGGTATCAATGGGTTTAAAGCTTGTGACCAGTCTCTCTGTAAAATGCCTAATTTGGGCACACATTCTTCTTGTGTTTACTGCTTAAATGTCCCTCATTTAACTCTTCAACCACCATGTGATATTTGTGCGGGCCTTAGTACCCATTCACTGAATGAGAGGCGCAGTAAACTTATTCTTAAAGGACTACTCAAATGTCCTTTTTTGGATTCTCTTTCTGCATCGGAGGGTTGTCCCCGTCCTAGAAAAGATCACAAGAAGAGGAGCCATTCGGTTCCCTCTTCTAAAGATCTGGAATCTAAGTCTTTAGAGCCTAGACCTAAATCGCATAAATTATTTTCAATTCTCTCGGCTCTAGGGCTCAAAACCCCTTCCTTGGCGCAGACTGTGGAACTGACTGAGTATGACTACCAAATTGCCTTCGACTCCATCGGCTCTGGGACTACCTCTGCTCCAATTACCACAGTACAGACAATGACTACACCTGTCTGGATTTTCACTTCAACCCAAACAATAGAGTCTGCCATTCTGGTCACCTCCCCCTTCCCTCCTGCTTTTTCTACAGGTCCATCAACCTCAGTGTCGAAGGGAGAGCCCATACTTTGGACCAGATACTCCCCGTTGACATATCCATTCTTGGGACAAACGTATAGTCCTTGCTTGGAACGTGCAGACTCCCTGTCAGGAATATCCACCAGATCCTTCAGGAGCCTATCAAAACTAGACGTGGTCAGACTTGTGGATCAAGTCTTGACTGCTAGGGGGTTTTCTTCACTTAGTAAACCCTCCATCCCATTTGGAACAGAGGAGTTCTCTCCACAGACTCCCATCTTATACTCCTCCTTCAACCTCTCTAGGTCCGAAGTACACAGCTTTAATGCCTTTCCCGGTTCCAACGGCATCCTCATCTGTGGCACTGAAGATCACCCTATGGAAGTAGACTCCCTCAGAGCAGAGCCATCTTTGGGGTCTTGAATGGCCCGTTGGTACTGAGGTATGAGACCTGCAAGATACCCTTGAACAGGGCATCCCCTCTCCAGACTCCTCTTTGGAAGCCCCTGCCGAGAACGTTCTGAGGAAGAGAGCAAGCAAGAGGAAGTACGTAGACTCCACTGAAGAGTCTCTCACAGAAGGCATGGACGTGATGAAGGGTAAGTGTCCCCAAAATCTCCTCCTGAAGATGTCTTCTTCAGAGACAACCTTGAAATTGTGAAAGAGTGAGGGGATTGAAAGTCCACAAACACATCCCCAAGGAGTCTGTGTTCTTGCAGGCCTTCCGTGCCTGGCCCTCTACTGCCAGGTGATCCCCACCTACCGATGAGTTCGTCCAGCTCATCGTGCAGTGCGCCTGGAAAAAGCTCGATTCCATTGAACCTATCCCCTGGAGACCAGATAAATTCTTATGTCCCCCCCTGCCTGGATGTGCCTCTGCGACTTCGCAGATCCTTTCAAGGCTTCCTTCCTCGATGGTCCAGTCAAACCTTCCTCCCTTTTCGGATACAAAGTGAAAGACATACTAACCAGGTGTGAGCAGGACGGTAAGACCCTGTCTGCCGTAGGTGTCCGTTTTTCCAATCCCCAACAATACCACTCTAGGAATTAAGAGGAGTGGGAAAATGTGGTGCAAGAAGTCCCAGGTTCCTTTCCGTGACACATGTGGCGAGTATACCCCATGTGACAGAGGGGGTAACTCTTCTGGAAGGCACCCCTTTCGGGGCTGGGGAGGTCCGTGCATTCAGGGATCCAGAGATTCTTTCTCTGGTCGGCCCTACTAGCGCTTTTGAAGAGCGGCCTGATTGCTTTCCTCTGGAAGCAGTCAGGGGATGTTTCTTGCTGGACCAACCTACCTGGCAAAATATCACCTCAGCAGATCATTACCAGAGGTTATCACATCCCCTTCAATCTTCACCCAAAACATATTCCCGATGTTCCACTCTATCAAAGGGAATCTGCAGCTCAAGAGGTTCTAAAGCTCCTTCAAAAAAGAATCGTCCAAATAGTCCCACCAGACCAGACAGGATCCGAGTTCTACTCAAGGTTATTTTTAGTGCCAAAAAAAAAGACCCATTTTGGACATTAGGATCTTAAACAAGTTTGTCAAGCAAAGTTCCAGATGGTCATGGTTCAGTCTGTCCTTCCTTTCCTGGAAAAAGGTGATTGGATGTGTTCTGTAGATCTTTGGGATGCATATTACGACATAAAGATGGACAAGTGGTCCAGAAGATTCTTCCATTTCTGACTAGGAGCCAGCCACTACCAATTTCGCGCACTTCTTTTTTTGGCCTCTGTACAGCCCCAAATGCATGTCAGTGGTAGTACCTGAGACTGCAGGGATTCTGGGTGTTTCCATACTTGGAGAATTGGCTCCTCACCGCTTCCACCAAGCGTCTACTGAAAATGGCACGACAGTACACTCTACTTCAAACACAGCTTTTAGAGATTTCTATAAATATGGAGAAGTCAGCTGACCCCGGTGCAGTCCATTCGAATTCATAGGGGCAACCCTGAACACACTATCTTGCACAGTCTCCCTACTTTATCACAGACTGGAAAGACTTGTTTTTCAGATTCAAGCGAAACTCCCCCGAGACAAGGTGCACGCTCTGGCTGTCCTTCAAATCTTGGGGGTTAATGGCTTCAACAATAACAATTGTCCCGTTAGCAAGACTACATATGAGAATACTTCAGTGGCTTCTGTTAACACTATGGTCAATGTTAACTCATCTGTTCTCTTTCCAAATTCGTTTAACGAATCTGTGCAAGAAAAACCTACTTTGGTGGATGCAGCCAGACATATCTCTATGGAGTTGACCATTTTTGCTCTCACAGCCCAAGGCCACAGTGAGCACGGATGCCTCTCTGACTGTGTGTGTATGTGTGTGTGGGGGGGGGGGGCTTTATCAGGGACAGACGGTCCAAGGCATTTGGTCATCTGCAGAGGCCAATTTGCATATCAGTGTCCTGGAACTAAGGGTTGTGCTTCTAGGGTTGCAAGCATTCCTCTTCGCTCTTTCATCAGGGACTATTGCTATTCAAACAGACATGTCAGTGGTTTGGTACGTCAAATGAGGGGGAACCAAATCGTATCCTCTGTGCGGGGAAGCCATGAGAATTTAGCAATGGGCGATGGCCTCCATCCGCTTTTTAATAGCAACGCACATTCCCAGGGATTCCAACTTGATTGCAGACAAGCTGAGCAGGTGTATTCTCCTACCTCATGAGTGGTCCCTCAATTCTTCAGTGGCGTTGATGATATTAGATTGCTGGGGCCAGCCTTGCTGCGACTTGTTTGCCTCACCCATAAGTCACAAGTGCAGAAGCCACTTTGCCCTAATCCCCCATCAGGGGAACCCCCGAGGGATGTGCTCACACATGATTTGCCCACGTGGACTGCTCTACGCCTTTCCCCCAATACCATTGATCTCACATTTCTTGAAGAAAGCAATTCAATTGAGAAGCAAAGTAATCCTCATTGCTCCTTATTGGCCCCGACAAGTTTGGTTTCCCTTCCTGTTGTCTCATGTAGTATACAAATCATAGATTCTGGATCCACTCCGGAATTACTGTCACACCCTCAAGGGCTACTCCATCCAAACCTTTCCAGCCTCAAGCTGACAGTTTGGTTTCTTCACTTCCAGTAATTGCCAGGCAGAAGAATCTTTCTTCCCCTGTCCTTGACGTTCTGGCTTCTCATAAGCCTTCCACCAGAAAATTGCATCATGACAAGTGGAAGAGATTTAATTTGTGGGCTCGTGATAACATAGTTCCTGGTTCAGCCTCCGTCCCTGATGTACTGTCTTATTTCTCCGGCCTATTACAATCCGGAAGTAGCAGCTTCTAGGATTAGGATTCACCTAACTGCTGTTGCCAATTTTCACAATGGCTTTGGGGGATACCTCCTTTATTTCTCATCACCTCTGCAAAACCTTTCTGAAAGGGGTTTCTCATATCAGGCCCCCCATTATAGAACCTGTTGAGCCATGAAACCTTACCCTTGTGTTGCAGGCGCTAACTAAAGCCCTTTTTGAATCTGCAGCCAATTGTGATATAAAATTTCTTTCGTGGCTATTACTTCAGCTCGAAGAATATCTGAATTTCAGGCCTTGTGTCTAACGTCCCTACATAATCTTTCGCAATGACAAAGTATCACTTCGGACTAATCCTTCCTTTATCCCAAAAGTAATTTCAGAGTTAACCATGAATCAGACAACTGATTTACTAGTGTTCGTCCTAAATTTTTCAAATAAAGGGGAGTACTGTCTCCATTTACTGGATGTACGCAGACAATTGTGGTTCTACCTGGACAAAACAAAATCCTTTAGAAAATACGACCAACTCTTTATCTCTTGTTCTGGGCCTAAAATAGAAGCATTCGTTTCCAAGATTACCTTGTCAAAATGGTTGAGAGATTCCATAAGTTTTGTCTACCACCGTAGCAAATTGTCCTTGCCAAACAAAATTAAGCGCATTCAACCAGATGTTCATCGTGTTACCCTGCTGCAGTCATCACACTTGGGTTATCCTGTCGTCAGGCGGTCCCGCAGTCTGCCTGAATTCCAAAGTCTTGGTCCGGTGTCGGTTGCTGTCGCTTCTTCGCTGACGTCAGTGCGCCAGGGGTATATGAGGCACCCAACGCCATTTTCTTCAGTCTTTCTTGCCGCGCGGTGCCTGAAGCAGAAGCAGTTCGCAAGTGCCGGTCGGCCGGCACCTGAGATTTTCGAATCAAATTTCAGTCCGAAGTCTTCAAAGCTAAGCACCCCGTTGGGGAACCTTTTCTTGCCTCAGTCCGATGTCAGAAAAAGTTAACAATTGCATTTCTTGTGGGAAGCAAATACCTCATAAGGACTTTCATTCTTATTGTATACCTTGCCTAGGCCCAGACCACGACGTCACTGGTTGTCAGTTTTGTGCTTGGTTCAATAAGCGAACTATAAAGCCACGCTTTGATTTCGCACGACACTACTTCGGTAGGAAATTTAATTACACTATGCCGTCGGAGCAACCAACTACCGGCGTGCATAAAAAACGCAAAGATTAAAGACAGGCAGTCTAGATCCAAGCCAGACTCCGAGGCCTCGGCTGGGCTGGTCGCCGGTTCTCCGGTTTTCAAACTGAGGTGCCTACGCAGCCCCTGGCGACCGCAGAATTGGAACCCCAGACCACTTCGGATTCTCAAGCAGAGTGTGTTCTAGGCCAACGCAGCCATTTTCTTTAGGCCCTACCGACAACATTGCAGAAGGAGAAGCCGGTGCTGTGGGAAACACCTTCGTCTTCAGACCGACTACTCTCACCACAAAATCTTATGCTAAGCTTAAGACTCCTCTAAAACCAAAAAAGACTGCACATCAGTCTCCAGTTCAAGGCCCCATGCCTAAGAAACATGCTTAAAATGGCTGAAGATTTGATTTCTTTAATCCCCCCCCCAGACAAAAGGCCTAGACAAGAGGAGGGGATTATGCCTCCTCTGATCAAGTGTCTCTTTCCTCAGGCTCCTCTGAGGAACAGGATTACTCCTTTCCCCCCTTATGAAGATTCTGATGCTGAAGATTCCATTCCCACAGCTTCTCCCCCTGAAGACTATTCATGGGTTCATAGGTTCATACTAGGCTGTCTGCCCTAGGGCATTTATAAGCCTAGCCAGAGTATGTTTGGCTTTCGCCACCCATTTTAAATTAATTTTGCTGTGCCCTTTTTCGAGGTTAGTATACTGTGCCTCTGTCTAACAGTGACACAGAAGTGATAGCCGGGGTAAACCTACGATCTCCCATCCACCCATCAAGATTCCTCTTGAAGAGAGTCATTGAGGGACTCTGCCTAACCTGGACTGGGATTTTATTCCAGAGTGAAGGGAGCCTCTGGGTTATGAATCTGTCCCTCCAGCATGTCCTATTTATTTCAATGCTGAGGTTCAAGTCTCTCGAGCGTGTAGCTCGATGGGATTTGGACTTTTTTAGGTGCAGCATGTCCCTTAATTCCGGGTTGGACTTGGCTTTATACGTCAGGCACAGGTCGCCTCTGAGCAGGCGGTATGCCACTGAGTAGAGCTGGAGTTTCTTTAACCGGGCAGCATATGGCATCTGTTTGAGCCCTTTGATCCTCTTGGTGAGGTACTTTTGGGGTCTTTCCAGTTGTTGCAGGTGTTTGGTAAGGTACATCCCAAAAGGGGCATTGTACTCTATTATGGGCCTGATGAGGGATGAGTAAAGAGGCACGATGACCTCCCCTAATCTAGATGTGAATCCCTTCATGATTAGGTGGGCTATATAAAATGTTTTTCTAACCACTTTGGCCACATGGTTGTCATGAGAGATTGCTATCAACTTGGGTCCCCAGGTCCCTAATTACTTCTTCTGTACTTATTCCTTTGGGGAAACCTTACATACCATGAGGGAAAATTTCCACTGGGAAGGTCAGGACTACTCCGACTCAAAGAAAAGGCTCCAAGAGTTTCTTTTACTCCCCCAGCACAGACCGCTTGCTATCCCTTCAGTTTTAGACATTGTGGATGATGTTTACTTAGAATCTAGTCTAAATCCAGATTCTCTGCCTCCTGCTCCAGCCAAACCTGATAGCTATTATAGAGTGCCTGACTCACACAAATTCCTTTACAAAAGCCCTGTTGCTGACCCAGAGACAAATCTTCCAGGGTCCCAAAGGGGCTAAGGCTTATATGGCTAAAAATCCTGTACCCTCTGAAAGGGACTCCAGAGCACTAGATAGGTGGGGGAAGAAGCTTTACACCTCAGCTACTCTAGCTATGAGAGCACTAAATTGTCAATTTCACACGCTGAAATACCAGCAATTCCTATTGTCTCAAATAAAACAAAAGATGAGCACGCACCCACAACAGTCTGAATTCAAGGAGATGCAGGATCTGTTGCATGCAGCTGAACTGGTGGGCAAACATACTTTACAATGTGGATTTGATTCCTTGGAAGCTTCCTGTAGAGCAGCTGTTACTGGGTCCGTTATACGTAGGCATGCTTGGTTAAAGGAACAAACTCTGCTTGATCATGTTAAAGCAAAGTTACTGGATGCACCCTTACAGCAGGATGTCTTATTTGGGGTTAAAGCAGAGGAGGTTTTAAAGAAAATGGAGGATAAGGCAAAATCTATGCAGAAGGTCAAAGATTTCTTACAGGTACAACCCCCACGCTTCAGCAGAAATTGGCCAACAAAAAATTGCTCCTTTCCAGCTTCTGACAGACCACAGAGGGGTAAATACAGATGCCCAAGGGGCAGAGGACAAGCACAAATCCCTTACAAACCTCGCCAATGGGGCACTGCAACACAGAAGGGAGGAGAAGACAGGTCCCAAACTACTAGAAGACAAACACAATGACTTAAACCTCAAACTGCCAAGCAAAACTCTCTTGGCAGCTCCCTTGGGAGGAAAATTTGCATTTTTTACAGACAACTGGCGCATTGTCACAAAGGACAAATGGGTCCTAGACATGATCTCACAAGGATACAGATTCCATTTCCACACCTTGCCAAGGATAAAAGGAATGCCAAACCTGCCACAAAATCAATGGGCAGAGGCACAAAAACAAATTACAGCTCTCATGGACATGAGAGCCATTCAACTGGTACCTACACAGGAGCAAGGCCAAGGATTTTACTCAAGGCTCTTTCTAGTCCCCAGAAAGGACAATGCTTGGAGACCCATTCTGGACCTTTCAATTCTAAACACCTTCTTGCAAGTACCCAAATTCAAGATGCTAACACTACAGCAGCTTCTTCCCATGTTGGGCAAGAAAGCTTGGCTAGTAACGTTGGACCTCAAGGAGGCATACCTGCATGTCCCTATCAGACAAAATTGCAGAAGATACCTCCTTTTCATTGCAGGTTCAACCCATTACCAATTCTCTGCAATGCCCTTTGGCTTATCTATTGCGCCCAGGGTCTTCACAAAATGCCTGGCACCAGTAATTGCATACTGCAGACAGAGGAATTCAAATATACCCTTACCTGGACGACTGCCTCATCAAAGCAGAAAGCAAGGACATTCTCTTACAGCATCTGACTTTTGTAAAACACCTTCTAAGTTGCCTAGGGTACACAGTAAACGAAAAGAAATCAAAACTAGTGACCTCACAAAATATGACATTCCTGGGTGCCAGCTTGAATACAAAGGCCCAGATGGCTTATCTGATGCCAAACAACTACAACTAACTCAATACTTCAAAATAATGGCAACAAACACCCAACTCCCTGCAAGAAAAATTCTGCAGGCCTTAGGCTTCATGGCATCTTGCATACTAGTAATACCATTTGCAAAACTGCATATGAGGAAATTACAATGGTACCTGAAAAGCGTATGGACTCAACACAGCCACAGCTTGGAAACAATGATACCTCTCATTCCCTGCCTTCAACAGGAGTTTCTATGGTGGTCACAGGCATGTCACCTCAACAAGGGTCAGCCTTTCACCTTACCCCCAGCCAGGCAAACTAAGACAACAGATGCATCGGACTATGCCTGGCGGGGGGGCACATGTCAGGACGGTGCGTTCAAGACATATGGGCTGCAGATCAAAGGAATCTGCACATCAATCAAAAAGAAATGCTAGCTGTACAGAATGCTCTGACAGCCTTCAAGGACATCTTACATCCAGGACAGCTTATAATAAGGACAGACAACACCACAGTAATGTGGTACATAAACAAGGGGGTACACACTCCTACCCTCTATGCAGGCAAGCAATGACCTTGTGGAACAGAGCACTGGCTTACCAAGTTCAATTACAAGCACAATTTCTGCCAGGAAAAAAGAACTCATTGGCAGACGACCTAAGCAGAAACATCATGGATCCCCACGAGTGGAAACTGGATCCACCAGTATTTGCAATGATAACTCAGAAATGGGGGCGCCCAGACATAGACCTGTTTGCCAACCCCCAAAACTATCAGCTATCAAAAGTTTGCACAAGGACATTTCACCATCAAGCTTGGAAAGTGGACGCACTCTCATTCAGTTGGAAAATGCTGACAGTGTATGCCTTTCCTCCATTGCCCCTTCTCTTAAAAGTGCTGCTGAAAGTCAGGATGGAGAAACCCCGAATGATACTCATTGCCCCAGATTGGCCACGCCAACACTGGTACCCACTACTAAGGAACATAGCCCAGGGCCCACCATGGATTTTACCACAAATTCCTCATCTGCTCACACAGCAAAGCAGTCAGATTCTACACAGCCAGCTCAAAACCTTAAATTTGGCTGCATGGCAAATCACCTAAGCAACCAGCCAGCTCCTCTTTCATAAGCTGTTATGGATGTCATTCTGGAGGCCAGGAGGCCCAGCACCAGGAAAGCCTACTCAGACAAATGGAAAAGATTTTGCGCCTGGAACCAAGCTAAAGGCCAAAATACCCTTCAGCCGGACATACCTCAGATTCTACAGTATTTAACTGAGATGTTACACAAAGGACTTTCTTTTTCATCTATTAAAATCCACGCCTCAGCTGTTTCAGCTCATTACAACACGGATCCTCCCTTATTTTCACATCCACTTCTAAGGCAGTATCTCAGAGGGGCCAAAAGCATTAGGCCTCCCAGGATAGTGCCAACACCAACTTGGGACCTCAAATTTGTTCTGGAGAAACTTAGGCTGCCACCTTTTGAGCCAGCTTTCTCAGCTGACTTAAAGTTTATATCATGGAAGACTGCCTTGCTGCTAGCAATTACTTCAGCCAGAAGAGTCTCAGAGCTACAGACGCTAATGGCGGTAGAGCCTTTCCTCATTTTTCATCAAGACAGAGTTTCTCTACGAACTAACCCCTCCTTTATGCCAAAGGTGGTATCCATTGTGGCTCTAAATCAAACCATCCATTTACCCACCTTCTTTCCAAATCCACAGAACAAAGGAGAAAGACTCCTGCATTCCTTGGACATTCACAGGCAACTACGTTACTACTTTGATAAAACTAAGGTTTTCAGAAAATCTGACCAACTTTTTGTATCCTGTGCTACAGCATCACAAGGAAAGGCAATTTCAAAACAGACCACTTTCAAATGGATAGGACATTGCATACGTTTTTGCTACACCCATCATGGAAAACCAGTTCCTGCTAGCATAAGGCCCCACTCCACCAGGGCAACATCTTTATCTACAGCCTTCCTCAGGAGGGTGCCAACCAAGGATATTCTGGAAGCTGCAACTTGGAGTTCAGTACACACCTTCACCAAACACGATCACTTACCACTTTACTCTAAGACTAGAGCTGGCTTCGCCACTGCAGTTTTGCAGGGCCTTCTAGCCTCCTCTAACCCTGTTTGACTCCACCTCCCATCCTTAGCTTTGGGATTCTACCCAAGTGTGATGACTGCAGCAGGGTAACACGATGAACATAGTACAGTTTTGTACCTACCATAAATGTAGATGTTCGAGTGTATACCCTGCTGCAGTCCAGGTTACCCTCCCTCCATCCCCTCTGACCTAACTAAAACCTTTCAATACCTTAAAATCTGATACAACCTTTGTGGTGTATTTGCTAATAGCTGGAGGGATGTTTTGTTTGTGCTAAACGTTTATTATTGGTACTATCTACTGACCACCCTTTGTGGGGGCACCTGACATTTGGGGCAAGAAAAACTGAAGAAAATGGCGTCGGATGCTTCTTGTATACCTCTGGCGCACTGACATCAGGGAAAAAGCAACAGCAACCGACGCCGGACCAAGACTTTGGAATTCAGGCTGACTGCGGGACCGCCTGACAACAGGATAACCCAAGTGTGATGACTGCAGCAGGGTATACACTCGAACATCTACATTTATGGTAGGTACAAAACTGTACTATCTATGGCAACCTCAGGGGCTTTTCACTCTAGAGCTACCATGGATGTTATTTGTGCAGCATCAGCATGGGCCTCTCCACATACCTTTATTAATCATTACAAATTGGATTAGGTCTCCAGGGGTAGAGTTGCCTTTGCCTCAGTGATACTCAGGAATATTCTTCCACAGGGCCTCCCAGGAAACTAGGTAGCTAGAGACTCTGAATGAAGATTAACAACATCAGGTAAAGAAGTTATGTCTTACCATAATGTTCCATCTCTGTTGTTAATCTTCATTCATTCATTATGACCATCCCCCTCCAGTAGGCTCCTGGAGGTTTTTGAATGGGGGTCCTGGGTCATGGTGGCTGATCTGTAGCAAGCTACAATTTGAATTGCAGTTTTGCCCGTTGTTAGTTGCACATGGATGATCTTTGAGGCATTGTGTTGCGTCACTAACCTGGAGGTGTGAGTATCCTTGATGACTATGGAGACACCCCCGCCTTTTGCGTTTTCGGTCCGGGTTCTGTGGCCAAAAAGTATGGTATGAGTTGTAGCCTGGTAGTGCTGGGGTGCTCTCTGGAGCCTTAAACCAGGTTTCTGTTACTGCACAGATATCGATGTTCTCCATACTGAGGAGTGCCTCGACTGCATGCATTTTGAGGTTTAGACTTATGGTGTTGAGTAGCATTACCCTTAGTTTTTGGTTACTTGTGCTATTTACATTTGTGGGTGTGTTTCTTGAGCCTTGCCTAAAAAAGGCATTATGGGGCAGCAAAAGCCTTGGCCATTATTAGAAAGCCTAAGGGTGACAGGTGCAAGCCATCTCTTGCGAAGCAGTGTGACTTGTCGAGCATGTCATCCCAGGCGGACAGATACTGGATCCCCTTTGAATGGCACCAGAATCTTAGCCAATTGTTGAAATTGATCATTTTTTCTTTATACTGTGGCATCATTCTTGGTCAGGGCAGGATGCTACTCAGGGTCATACTGGCTTCGGCTATGTGATCAGGGAGCTCTTCCATGTCTCTCTTCATGTAGTCCAGGGAGGTAAGTCTCAGATCAGTCACACCAACATGGCAATAACAGAGTCGTATTTGTACTTCTTCTGGAGCGACCTGAGTGCTTGTGTTATGTGGTGGGTCCTGGCGCCTGACAGTTAACTAATTGTAACCTTCTCCTTGTCCAGCCTAGTTAGTGGGACATCATTGTGCCTGACTATAGAGTCGCCTTTTACTAGTGTGTTGGGTATGTTATTTTGCCTTAAGGGCTCTGATTGCATGGCACACTGATTATGTGAAGTATGTGTTTCATGGTTTGTGATGGGGTGTGGAGGTTGCTTGGGTGTCTGCATTGGAGGTCTCTGTTGCTTTTGCAAATTTTTATTTAGAGCCTCCGAGTATGTTTTCATGTGTTTGTGTGTGTTATTTGCCGGTGTTGGTTTAGTAGGTCTATGTGAGACTGGTGGTATGTTGCAAGTATTTTCTTTCTCCTCTTGTCAGTCAGTTCCAGTCTTGGGTTGTGAGAGCTTTGCCTCCAGTTTGGCTGTATAATTGCATCTTTCGCCTATATTAGTGTTTGGTGGTAGGAGGAGAGGTTTGTCTGTGTACATGAGGCAGTTGTAACATTGCCTCAAAATACCCAGATTCACCAGTTGGACTGGAGAGTACACCTGAAACTGCCCTTTGGACATGCCTGAATAGGTAAAGTGAGCTGTTTTACTGATTGGCCGGTAGCAACGAATAGAGAGCCTTGTGGACAGTATGGGGGGGGGGGTCTAGTGATACGGTTAATTATTGCTTGCTGTGAATTTTGAGCAATGCTACACATTACAGACTAGATATCTCTAGAAGGAGAGCTTCTTTTGGTTCTACAGTGCTCCAACATGTTCTTCTGTGCGGGCCTCCCGAGCGATACGTAGCTGGAGAGTCTCATTTGTGAGGAAGAATGAAAAGGATGTCATCAGATATATAAGTTATGTACTTAACATAACTTGGCATCTGTGTTGACAATTTTTGTTCCTCACCTTCCCTCCCATCCATCCCCCGGCCTTATCACTCGAGTCCTAGAACTATCTGTTTGACAATATTGGAACCTTTCAGTTCCAGGATTGAGCCCCAGCTTTTTTACATCTGTTCCTCTCGATAATTAAGTAGGAGATTAGCCAGCAAACTCTGTCTGAGGAGTTGGGGTACAAATAGGGCATTATGGGTAGAGGGAGGAGTTCGATAATTGGATCCAAAGTCTTGTATATGGGGCCGAATAGGTAAGAGAATCGGATCCAGTAGCTATTTGTGATGAAGAATGAAAATGGGTATACAACTTATATTTTTTTCAGCAATTCCAGTGATCCAACACACTTGAGGTAAAAGTCATACATTTATAAACACCGATTACATGTAAATAACAGAGGAGCGGGGAAAAAAAAGTATTACATTTTGGCTGAGTTACTTTAGCCTGGCATTACCCCTGTCATCACACTCCTTTTCCCTTTGAGTATCTCAAGCAGGTCTTCTGGAGGCATCCCTCCAGAAATTAAACTTGAGATAAGGGTGCAATCAGTTTGTATATTACTCCATATCCCATGGGTTTGATCGAATGTACATTTGTTCGACAAACACGGGGATCTTGTTTAATGGTGATGGTACAGATGTACCAACGGTGGATATGTCGATGGTATGGGAATGTTGATACAGGTAAGTAGGGTTTGGGGAGGGGGGTGTATGTGAGAGAATTAGGGTTAGGGTTGGGGATGAGTTAAGGATGGGTGTTGTGTGTGTGCACACGCGAGTTTGTATACTTTAAGTTAAAGATTAGGTTAGGAGATAGATTAGTGTAGTTTGTCTGTGTTTTTGAATCTTTGTCCGAGTCTGTCTGGTGTAGTGACAGTGTTATGGGAAGGTTTTAATGACCTGTATCACCTTAGTAATGGGCGCTAACCCTAACACTTCCCTCTATCCTAGCCCTACACCTTAACGTCATTAAAACCTTCCCATAATATTGCCACTATCCAAGCAAATGTGGGGCTACTGTTACTGGGTGGGGGCATAGTTTGTTTTAGGAGAGGAAATAGTCTTCCTCTCTCGATATTGTTTTTGTTTTGCTTTTGTGCATGACCAAACATATTTTGTCGGTATTTTACATAATGTATTTTATGGCGGTTCAGTCGTACACGATAGACCCATTATTCTACACCTTCTCTAGGTAAACTGCATTAATTGCACAGTAACTTTCCTTTGTTTTTGTTTTGCTTTTGTGCATGACCAAACATATTTTGTCGGTATTTTACATAATGTATTTTATGGCGGTTCAGTCGTACACGATAGACCCATTATTCTACACCTTCTCTAGGTAAACTGCATTAATTGCACAGTAACTTTCCTTTGTTTTTGTTTTGCTTTTGTGCATGACCAAACATATTTTGTCGGTATTTTACGTAATGTATTTTATGGCGGTTCAGTCGTACACGATAGACCCATTATTCTACACCTTCTCTAGGTAAACTGCATTAATTGCACAGTAACTTTCCTTTATGCTTAAGGTTTTGAAAGTGGAAGTAAAACGAGCTGTTCAATGGCTAGTCTTTTAACCTGTACCCCAAAACAAAGGTGAAAGAATCCTACACACTCTTGATGACAGGTGCTACCTAGTTGTAAACGGAACAAAAGTTATTAGAAAAACAGTTCTGTGTTGTGTTTGAAGTAGTAAAGGACCTTCTGTGTCGGACCATCTTTGACTGGGTAGAATGTAAGTATTGCTACAAATGAAATGGAAATTTTTAAAAAAGGCCATCAGATTTCACTAAACCAAGGGACACTGTCGACACCACTGTTTTCCTAGAAGTACTGTTGCACAGGATGATTATCTTCATATTCTACGGTTGCAGCAATGACCCTTGCAGAAGCCTGAAGTCAGTCTGAATACCAGAGATGCCACTTCTCTGTTTGAGGCCCAGTTTTTTTTTAATATACTTGTTTTACAGTACATCCCTTGGCTGTGAAGCCAGGGTGATCAGGTAAGTACCTCACTAGGAAACCCTTCTATTGCCTGCTTTTTATGATGTTTCTGCCAAAGTCAGAGAAGGTGAATGATTGCTGGAAAACAAACTCTGCTCAGAGATTTCCACTCGAGTGTTTTGTTGGGCTTTGGTCTGGTCTGGTGCATGGCTTGCCTAATTGTCCCCAGGGTGTTTTTTTTAACCCTTGCCCCATAAAGAGTAGAGCCGAATCCATGGAAATGTACTTGAAAACAAAAGAGATTCTGCTTACAGCCTAGAGTACGTTATGCTGTCCACTAGCCCAGCCATCAAATACATTAAGAGGAATAATAAGCATCTTAAGGGAAAGACTGCTAAAGATACCAATGATGAGATTTCAGTGTTTGATGGCCCTCTGAGGCTGACGTCATTGAAGTGATGAGGCACTTCAGCAGCTCCTTCCCTGACGTCCACCACTTCATAGTCTTTTGGTATAACCCTTTGGGAGGATGCCATGCATTTTTCAGCCCTGATATATGCTTGAGATGAGATTCTTCAACCATTGCTCTTGTCCAGAACTTCTTTGCACACACTGGCTTCTGACAGCAGCATATAGGCATCAGTCAGGTCCAGAACTGCTTTGCAGGCACTAACTTCTGATAATGTACGGGTTACCAGGAGAGGGCGACTTTCTTGCATTTTTGCCACAAATAGATGTCTTGAGAGTGGATACAGATTGCAGGCACTTGCCCACATCCAGTGGCTTTTTTTGTCTGACTCCACACCCAAGTAAGGCCCAAAGTGCTGAAGCAATCTGCCAACATTTTGTCCCAGCTTCAGGTGCGTATCCTAAGCTTCAACCCTCCCTGGTCTGTCTAGATGACTTAGTCAGATGGCTGAGGACTTTGGAGCCTCCTGATCTATGAATGTCTGTTAGTAAAAGGAAGAGGGACCCCCCCCCCCAAGGAAAGCCCTTAATTCCTCAGATTCAGAAGATGAAGACTTTGTGAATGTTAACTGTCTTTCCGTAGGATCCAATGCTAACTCCGAGTCTAAAGATGTATTGTCTTCAGCCTCAGCACTTGCAGGTATATTAAATGTTAATACACAAGGCACAGCAAAACACTATGACTAAGCGCTTTCACCTCAACAGGCACCATCAGAGTCATGTGCTTTCATTCAAACACATCTTAAGTACTATACATCACTTCCTCTTTTCCAGTGCCCTCAGAAATTTAACCCTTGCCATATCTAAACATTTTCAATTCTGAAGGTCAGGGAATAAAGACGTAAAAAAATGCATGAAATAAAACTAATGAAAAATAAAACTTCACAAAACGGAAATAATAAACTTAAACTTCAAATATATGTAATGTTGTGGCTCAATCTTACAGAAGTAGCAAAATCACAATGAACAATATTTCTAAAAATGATAATTCCATATAGCTTACCTGCACGTCCATAACCTAACAGTTTCCTCTTTTGTTTTAACACACTGGCTATAGAAATATATTCATTAATTCCAGGTTACACCTTGGCATTCAGCCTAAGTTGCCATTTAGTTTCCTTGATTTCTATGTCTAACTTGGGGTCACCCCCTCTGTCTTTTCTGTAGGACATATCAATTACAAAAAACAAAAATCTTTTGTAATTTGAAGATACAGATGAGTGTAGGAAAAGTGAACTGGATGTTTTCTTGTTTTTTATGTGTCTGGTGTGCTCAGCAGTCCTGTCTCTTAACCGCCTAGTGGTTTTTCCCATATAGAATGCCTGACAGGAAATGCACGTGGCCACATAGACCACCATCTCAGTGTTACAATTACACCTTCCCGGGGCATTGTAGATTCCTATGAAAACCTCTGATTTCTACGTATTGCCCGTCATTTATGTACTTACACCAGTTGCATGCCTCACATTTACTCATTCTTGAGTTGTAATTTCCCTTTGTACTTGTCATCCAATTCCAGCCATTCCTTAATTTTATGAAGCTCGTGTATGCCAGTCGAATTCTTTTTTGTTTTTTTGTTTGTTCAAGTTTTTAAAGTATTTTTGTTTGGTCACCACTTGCAGACTTTTCCTTTGGGGACACTTTGTAAAGCACGAGAGGCTCAGGAATACTCTTAAGGTTTTTTATGAAAAGGTTTAAACTGTTTTTGGACTCTCACTACCTAAGCCTGAAGCTTTTTTTCCAGTGTTTGAGAAAACTGATGATGTGGTGTTTGCTACATCCCTGCAGTGCGATTCCCAGCCCTGCACAAGGAAGTTTAACCACTTCAAAAGAGTGATTTATAGGTTCATGGGTAAGTACTAGGCTACCTGCACTTTTGGGTCAGTTGAAGTCTAGCAAGTTTCCATTTTGGTGCTCAAATTAACCTGTCCCATTAGATTAGAGATTGATCTTACCCATCCCATGGTTGATAATTATATGTCACCTTTAATGAGAATAACTGGGATCATGCATTAGATAATTTGAGGGTACCCGTGCATGGGATAAAGCATTTAGGTGCAGCCTCTGACCAGGACAGGAGGCAGTTCTGAGGTAAATGTTCTGTTTCTTTTCCATAGTGCCAAGCTGCACTTGAATGTGGACAGGGATGAACTTTTATGCAGATGGTCTGTTCCAGAGCAGCAGAAACCTCTGGAGACATCTACCTGGCCTTCCAAACTGTTCTGTTGATGTTGCAGAAGATGTTTTAGCTTCCTAGACTGAGTATTTATGATGCCATTTGACTTGCTAATTTGCAATAAATCAATCAGTATTGAGTCAGAGGATGCCTTGTATGCCAGACGTAGGTCACATCTTACTCTGTAGGATACAGAGTATAGTGACAGGACTTTGAGACAGTTTAGGCCTTTTATTGTTTTAGTAAGGCTTCTCTGTGGGCATTCTAGTTTGTTGCATGTCTGTGGACAAGTCTCACACATACCTGTTTAAAAAAGTTTGTTGAGGATTCGGTAGTGGTGTCTTAGGGATTCCATGGGACCCAGGGGATACTCTTCCAGGAACGCACTTCCCAAATGTTAAGGAGAGCAGTGCTCTCTGTTTTGAGAAGGAAACCTTCACTTCAACTACCCTAGCCGTGCCTGCCCCAAGTTGCCAGTTTCATTTACATACCGGGAAGCCCTTCTACATTGGTTGAAACAGAAGGACTGTCAAGGGATTTCTGTATACTCCCCTGCTTAGATTTAACAGAAGCTCCCTGCTTAGATTTAACAGAAGCTACCTCAGCAAAATCCCATCTGCCAGACCAAAGGGAAACATCATTAAGAGAAGAAAGAAATGTTCTCAGAAACTGGCAAAACTGGCTCTAGAGGAAGACCTGGAAGGACTTGGTAGGACACTTCCCTGTCCTCTCCCTAAAAATGTTGTCCTCAACCTTCCACCATCTCCAAAAGGATAGGAGGTAGGTTGTTCCTCATTCTTCCTCCCTGGCTTCAAATAACACAGGGTAAATGGATATTAGACCCTACAAGGTCAGGCTGCACAGTGCAGTTTATACAAATGCAGTTATTTCGGGGTATTTATCCAGGTCAAAATAATCAGTTAAAACTGGCTGAAGCTCACATGTAAAACCTGGTCCACGGCTGTATAGAACAGGTTACTATTCCAGGCTCCTCTTGGTTGCAAAAGGACAACAAAAAAAGAGCATTGGAGACCATTTTTAGATATGTCTATAGTAAAATTCTTGCTTGTGCTAAAAGTCAAAACGCTTACTCTACAAGAGCTCCTCATGGTCACAGTGGATTTACTAGATGCTTTTCTTCATATTTCTGTAGCCCAGACGCACGCTTACTGCTCTTCAAGACAAGGGACTCCCATTTCAGTTTTGTGCACTGCCCTTTAGTTTGAGTACTGCTCCTGAAAATTTTAGCAAGTATCTGTCTCGAGTAGTTCTGCACAACAAAGGATATTCATGTTTACCCATACTTTGACATCTTTCTGAGCCAGTCATCCTGTCCACAGAAAAGAGATACCACTCTGCAGTTAACCATGGACTGCTTTTCCTAAGCAGGTCTTTACCTAAAATCTTCAAAGTCACTGTACCATCTTCCACAAGGACAGTAGGTATGACTACTTTCCTCCATGGGAGTGACCTTTATGGGAGTAGATTTAGATTCCAGGGATCAGAGATTTTAACTCCCTCAGGGGAAAAAAAATCTTTACTTCAAGAAAGTGGCAGGGCAAAAAAACATCTTAGCCAGGGAAATTGCTCACATTCTTAAAGTACATGGTATATTCTGTCTTAATGGTGGACAGAATACCATGCCAGGACAACAGGGAATTTCCTTTTTGGCTAGAGACAACTTCCTAAAGACATTTCAGACCTTACCTACATTGCCCACACAGGGGAGAGAATCATCCAAGTCATGTGGAAAAAGACTAGTAAGATAACACATCATTGTCAGTGAATTGATTGTACGGAGAACTTTGCCATCATTCAAAGCCTACTGAGCCGAAAGACCTTCTGTCATAAAGATAAACAACAACACAGCGATGTGATATGTAAACAGATAAGGAGGCACTCACTCATACCACATCTGCATGCTGGCCTTGCAAGTGTGGGAGCTAGCACAAGAGATGGGTCATGCTGTTCCTCCCCAGTACTTCCAGTGACAGGAAAACAGTGTTACAAACACACTTAGCACAACGTGCATGGACCCAAATGAATGTTGAGATGAGATGTTTCTACAACTGATTAGCAGGTGAAGTATGCCAGAAAGGAGACTGGCTTGCTTTGCCTCAAAACAAGCAACTTAGTTCTGCACAGAAGGTGGATATCTTTTCCTCCCCATGGGCCAGGCTGTTTCTTTATAGGTTCATAGATACTTTAATCCTTTCCTTTTCCTACACCGTTATCTGCATGGTGCTTCAAAGGGAAAGTGAAGACAAGCTAAGTGTGATTCTGGTAACTCCCTTTTGGCCCAGGCACCACGGATTCACACTACTGCTGAAAATGACCTTATAGGAGCCATAGGTTCATAGATTAGTACTAGGCTGCCTGCCCTTATGAGCCATTTTACGTGTAGCCAGTCACCCTACATGAGAATCGAACCCTGCATCTTGTGTGTGTAAGGTAAACACCTTAACCATTATGTCAACCTCCCACCCCAGTTTAGTACTAGGCTAACTGCCCTTGTGGACCATTTTAAGCCTAGCCAATTGCCCCATATGAGAATCAAACCCTGCACCTTGTGGCTGTAAGGCAAACACCTTAACCATTATGCCAACCTCCCACCGTTGGTGCTGCCACAACAGATGAACCTGCTCCACACAAGGGGTTCATCATATACCCCCAGCAGAATACTCGTAAACTGGTGGGTAATTTGTACTTAACCCATGCAGCTATCTGTTTTCAGATGACAGTTTGCTTATTTTAAAGGAGGTTGAGACACCTAGCAGCAGAAAAGTTTAATATGGTCACAGGTTTTTCATTGGTGCCGTAACAAAGGGTAACAGATGTTTCACGTTGGGTTACCCTTTGTCCTTGGTTATCTGTCTAACCTGTAAAAAAAAAAAAAAAAAAAAATGGTTTCTCTTGTTGTTAGATTAAAATTCATGCTTCAGTAAACTCCATTTGCTTGCACCCAGCCCTAACATGGATCTTAAAATGAGTTTTGCACTTCAGCCCAATCAGAAAGTAAGCAGTTCCTCCTGCTAAAAAAGCTTACATTTTCTCCTTTTGAACCATTTGCTTTACCGAACATGAAGATGCTGACCTTAGAAGACTGATTTATTGATTGCCAGATGTGTTTTCGAACTACAGTAATGAACCTTTCCTGACTTTTCAGAAAGACAAGTTATTCTCACTTACCTCTCCTTTATGCCAAAGGTGGAATCTGAGCTTTCCCTAAATCAGGCTGTAAATATTCCTGTTTTTTCCCATCTTCACAAAATAAAGGCAAGAGGTTACTGCATTCCTTTATTGTAGATAGGCAGTTAATATTTTACTTAGAGAAAATAAAATCTTACAGGAACTAAGACCAAACTTTTGTATCCTTGGATAAAAGGAAAGAAGGGTGACAAGGTAAGCAGTTAAAACTACATCAAAATAGATTGAAAACAAAAGGACTCAGTTTGCAGTATTGTGGGAAGCCAGCATGTCACATTACATTTCACTAGGACTACTGCCACCACAGTCTTAAACTTGGGGATTTCTGCTTGGCCTCATCTCACTCTACAACCTTTCACCCTAGTTAATTCCTCCCAATAGCTCAAGTTCTTTTGCTATGTACAAGGACCCAATGACTCAAGTATGATACAGTGATTAGTGTCTCAGAGGGTTCTCAGTGGGAATGGGTGTTCATCAGGGTTCTGATCTAAGCCCTACTGCTTTTCATACTAGTGATGGACTACATAGTATACGGGTTGGAGGAAAGATCAGCAAAGTTGCTGTATGCAGATGATGTGGCATTACAGTCAGACTCTGTGCAAGAACTTCAGCAAGTGATAGAGACTTCAGCAAGTGATAGAGGAATGAAATGCAGAATTCAAGGCACAGGGAATGAAATTGAGTAAAGACAAAGACGACTGTAATGGCAGCTAATGGGTGAATTCGGAAGTTATGATAGAAGGGAAAATAGCGTAACGGGTTAACAGCTTCTAGTATCTGGAAGGGATGGATGAGAAGAGGAGTCTGAATTAGGTTGTCAAAGCTAGAATCCCAGGGGCTGCAGCCAACTGGCACGGTGTGTCAGGTATAGTGTATGACAGAAGGATGCCCAAGAAGCTGAAAAGTAGGGTGTGTAAATCAGTGGTGCATCCAATGCTGCTTTATGGTACAAAAACCTGGGCAGTTAAGGGAGAGTAGTTGAGAAAGATAGAGATGATTGATAAGAAAGTGCCTGATATAGGTGGTAGAATGCTCACTGTGGGACAGGCAAATAAATGAGGATGTAGTAGTAGTAGACAAAGAAGCTCCAGTTGCAGAAAAGGTGAAAGGAAACTGATTATGGTGGCTTGGGCACTTGTGCAGAAAAGCATAAGACAGTCTGGTGAAGAAGATTTCAGACAGATTAGAAGAAACAAGAGCAAATGAGGGCTTCCAGCATAGAGGCGGATGGACTACTTGAAAGAAGATCAATGACAGTCGGGCATGGGTATCGAAGAAGGTTGGAGAGTGACATTGAGTAGCAAGAGAGAGGGCTACGATTGACACACTGCCACAAACTCTTGGAGAAAATGGGCAACATGGGAGTTGATATGATGTTCTTGTACACAAGCCTTAATTGTGTATCTCTAAAATATCCCTTCAGCTCAGGTAGTCATAAACTACCTTGTTCAATGGGGAGAACCAGCTTATCCTACTTAACTTTTTCCCCTCCCAATTAAATTCTTTCAATTTGTTGTTTGTTGTGGTTCTTAACATCTCTTCTGGTGGATTTAAAAAGATACATGCCTGTTCTTTGTTTAAAACTAAAAGGACTAGACCATATTCACTGCTTGTATCTTACTTTCCGTAATTAAGAGCTTCCAGTTTTTCAGTTTTTGAGTCATCTTTTGTTTAATTTCTTCACACATAAGAATCATAATACAATCATTTTTAAACACCTTTAATAAATTATCACATAAGATGGCAGTTGCACATTAAATAGAAAAGAAAACAAACCATATTAACATTTTTTCCGTTTATGTACATAATTCATCATACATTTTTCCTTTCTTTGTAACTATCCTCAGTCCAACATTACATAAATTGCGCAGTTGTTGCCTTCCAATAAACCTAGTGTTGTGCCTCTCCCTGAACATTATTTTGCATGTCTTGTTCTCGCAATTTCCATTTATTTCTACGCAATTTACTCCTTCACGTTTGTAAAGATTCCCTTCTCGTTTTGTTGATGTTCATCATGTTTCACTGTTGCAGTCATTACACTTGGGTTATCCTGCTGGCGGGCGACCCGCAGTCGGCATCCTGCTGGAAGGCGACCCGCAGTCGGCCTGAGTTCCAAAGTCTAGGTCCGGCATCGGTTGCTGTTGCCTCTTCCCTGACGTCAGTGCGCCAGGGGTATAAAAGATGCAACCAACGCATGTGAAGGCGTGTCGGTCTTTGGGCCTAGTGTAGTTTTGTCCTTAGTCATGTCCGAGGCCCCTAAAGCCTTCTTTTCTAAATGCACCGAGTGTGGCCATAAGCTGTCCCCAGCGGATGGCCACACTTGGAGTGTTATCTGCCTTGGTGTTGATCACCTCTCCTCAGGCTGCACCATTTGTGCAGCCTTCAACCCCAGGGCTATGAGGGACAGGAGGTCAAAGTTGATTCTGGCAGGACTGTTGCCCCCGGACTCGACTTTGTCCTCCTTTCTTTCCTCAGCAGTGCCACCTTCCATCCCTGCTCCCCTGGCCGGGACTCACCCTCCCACCTCAGGCCAGGAGGAGAGGGAAGCTAGGAGGAGACCCGGCCGCTTTCGAGGTCATCGAGGTGGCCTCCTCTAGGTCAACTCATAGCTTGTCCGATGGAGACATGGACCGGATGATGCGTAGGTTCCTCCAGGCCCAGCTGCAGGGGAGCTCGACCCCTTTCTTTGCCCCTATTGCTCCTTCTCTGACCCATTTCCGGGGTTCGGAGCTGGGTAGCATGGGAGCCGAGGGAGTGTCAGCGCCGATAGTACCTCGTACTTCGGCGCCAACAGCACCCTCGAGTTTGTTGGGTCCGTTCTCTGAGCCGAGCGGTGAGCTTCGGATCCGGAAGTGTCAGTGTGTCTTTGGCTCTGTTTCGGTCGGTGCATACTAGCCCTTCGGATCCGATTGCTTCGGCACCAGCTCCGATCCACAAATCGGATCCGAGGGGGCTTCTCTCAGATCCCAGAGAGAGCAGTTCTCCTTTGGCGTTCAATGTCATGGAGATGGTATTGTCAAGGGATTCGGGGCCTCAGGCTCCTGCTATGGTTCCACCCTGCACTCCCTCTCAGACGGGCCTACCTTCCATCACCCGGCCCCAGGGTCAGCCTGCGCCTACGTCTCAGTTCCCTTGGAGGAACAGGATGTGGTTGGTGAGGCCTCTTCGGACAGCCCCCCCCGAGGAGGTTCCTCACAAACGTAAGTGCAAGAGGAGGCACTTGGACTCACCTGAGTCCTTAACAGAAGACATCATGGAAATGCTCCGTATTAAAGGGGGGTGGTCAGCCCAAAAACCTTTCTCTGATGAGTCTGTTTCTGGAGGTGTTTGACGCAGGCCCATGTACCTCTTGGGTGTCCCCTCCCGCCGATACCCTGGTAGACCTGATTACTACCAGGGCATGGAAGGAGCCAGACACTGTGGAGCCCATTCCAAAGAGACCAGATAAAATTGTCAGCCCCCCTTTCTGATAGGACGTGTTGGAGCAAGGGTGCTCATGTAGATGCCATGTTGGTGACGGCTGCCACCAGAAAGGAACTAGCCCAGGAGAGTTCCTCGATCCATCCTCCATACAAGGAGTCTCAGATGATGGACCGCCTGGGGAAGCGGATGTTCGCTTCAGCCACCATCTCTGTGAGTTCGCTGAATTATATTGCACACGTGATACGACTCCAGCGGGATCTCATCAAAGAATATGCCGGGTCGCCCCTAGAGTCCATGTCGGCCGAGGATAAGAAAGTATTCTCAACCCGAATGGCCACTCTCAAATCCATTACAAACACCTCTATGCGGCTCCTCTCCCATACTATGGAAGGAGCCGCTAAGCGGAGCGGGCATTGTCTTACAATGGCATGCTTGGCTCAGCCATTGCGATTTTGTGGAGCCCTTTAAGGCATCCTTTACTAATGCCCCATTTGACGGTTCTTCGCTATTTGACAAGACCATACGCGACACGCTGGTCCAGAGCGAGAAAGACGGGAAGACGTCTGCCGTCTGAGTCCGCTTATGTGCTCCCCAGAGATCCTTCTCTAGGAACCAAAAGGGACAGAAGAAGATGTGGTTCCGGAAGTCTCAACAGTCCCGTTTCGCTCTGGACCCCTCATCCTTCAGAGGTAGAGGAGGTCAGGGTGGACGCCGGCCCAGAGGCAGAGGGGGAACAAAGAATTTGGGTCGAGAGAACCCTTTTCTGATAGGCCCATGCAGCAACCCTGAAGGGTTACCCGACTGCTCCACTCTGGAGGCAGTCGGGGAGGCATTTCTCGAGGCACCTAGCAGTTTGGGAGTCCATTACAACAGATCGCTGGGTGCTTCGAATCATATCCAGAGGTTACAAGATCCCCTTTCTTAATCTCCCTCCCAAACCCCAGAGCCTCCCCGATGTCCCACCCAATCAAAGGGAGGCAGCAGCCGTAGAAATACTCCAGCTGCTAAAAAAAAGAGCAATCCAGCACGTCCCCCCAGACCATTCCGGATCAGGCTTTTACTCCAGGTTCTTCTTGGTGCCAAAAAAGACGGGAGACTTAAGACAGATCCTCGACCTGTCCTTTCTAAATCTGTCAGTGGCCAAAGAAAAATTCCAGATGGTCACCATTCAATCCATTCTCCCACTCCTGCAGGAGAACGACTGGATGTGCTCTATAGACCTCAAGGATGCATACTACCACATTCTGATGGACAGACGATCCAGAAAGTTTCTCCGCTTCCGGCTAGGATCCAGCCACTACCAGTTCAGGGTCCTTCCCTTTGGCCTCACCACAGCCCCCGGGGTGTTCACCAAAGTCTTGGCAGTTGTAGCGGCCCACCTGAGACTCCAGGGAATACAGGTCTTTCCCTACCTGGACGACTGGCTCCTGACCATCCCCACCAGGCATCTACTGTGCTCAGCCAGAGATTACTTCCTCCACTTGGCCTCCCGACTGGGAATCACAATCAATATAAAAATATCTTCTCTTCAACCAACCCAGATCTTGGACTTCATTGGGGCCAGATTAAACACAAACCTTTTGCAAGTCTTCTTAACTCCGGATCGGCTTCGAACACTAAAGTTCCATGTGCTGGCCGTTCTACACTCCCCGGCTCCTCCAGCGGAATTGGTTCTGAGGGCTCTAGGTTTACATGGCATCAGCAATCAACCTGCTACCCTTAGCGCAGTTGAACATGAGGGTTCTACAATGGACCTTGCAGGTTCAATGGTCCATCCTGCAACATCCAGTGAGTTCACCCATTCCCCTCAGCAGGGTTTGCAGGAAAGCCCTATTCTGGTGGCTCCAGTCCCCGGACCTCCAGAAAGGGTGCCCCCTTCTCTATGTCTCTTCCTGTAACCACGGTGACCATGGATGCTTCTCGCCTCGGGTGGGGGGTATACTGTATGGGCAGAACCATCCGAGGCACGTGGACCCATTCAGAGACCTCGTTGCATATCAGTGTCCTAGAGTTGAGAGCGGTGCTTTTGGCGTTGCAAGCACTCCAAGCCCTTCTTCCCTTGGGGACAATTGCAATTCAGACGGACAATATGTCAGTAGTCTGGTATATCAACAAGCAAGGGGGAACCATATCCTATCCACTTTGTCGAGAGGCCATGAGAGTCTGGGAATGGGCGATCTCTACCAACTGCTTTCTCATAGCGACGCACATTCCGGGCCGGTTGAACATCTTGGCAGACAGGCTGAGTCGAACCGTCCTTTCACCGTACGAGAGTAGCGAAGCAAATCTTCCTCAAGTGGGGTCAACCTTGCTGCGGTCTCCTTCTAACACAAAGTGCAGCGATTACTTTGCTCTAATCCCCCCACCGGGGGAATGCCCCAGGTGCATGTTTGGCCATCCGGTCTACTTTTTGCTTATCCACCTCTTCCCCTAATGCTAAAATTCTTGCAGAAAGCCCGTCGGTTGGGGAGCAGAGTGATCCTCATAGCCCCATTCTGGCCTCGTGAAGCGTGGTTCCCATGTCTATGGTCTCATCTAGTGAATTCCCCATGGATTCTAGATCCCACTCCGGATCTGATCTCTCACCCACTAGGATTAACAACCCCGAACCTGGACAACCTCAAGCTTACAACTTGGTTGATCCAGTTCCAGTAATAGCTAGGACTCCCGGTATCTCGCCCTCTGTTAAGGCTGTTCTAGTAGCCGCTCACAAGCCTTCTATGAGAAAGGTTTATAATAGCAAATGGAAACGCTTTTCAATTTGGTCGGAGCATAGAAACTTAGACCCCTTTACAACTCCGTTACCAGCAGTACTAGAATTTTTGTCAATCTTATTCGACCAGGGTGCTAGCTCCTCTACGGTCAAAGTCCAGTTAGCTGCAATCTCCCACTATCATGTGGGAAGTGATCTCGGTCCCTTGGCCTCTTCTAAATTATGCAAGACCTTCTTAAAAGGTACTTTCCTCTTGAAGCCTCCTGTTAAAGATGCAGTTCCCCCATGGGATTTAACTCTTGTTCTCCAGTCTCCGACAGCTCCTCCCTTTGAGCCTGCAGCTTCGGTAGATCTAAAATATTTATCTTGGAAGACTGCCTTTCTTATTGCCATCACTTCAGCCAGAAGGGTTTCGGAGCTTCAAGCCCTTTGCGCCAAACCACCATACTTGGTTTTCCATAAAGATAGAGTTTCTCTCAGGACCAATCCCTCCTTTTTGCCCAAAGTTGCTTCGGAGCCCAATATCAATCAATCTATTAATTTACCAGTATTCTTTCCAAATTATCAGAACAAGGGTGAATACAAGATGTTAAGTTGTCAATCTCACCTTCATTCTTGCTGGATGGGTTCGGAGCCGAACCTTGGCTCTGACTCGGCCTATTACTAAAGCTCGAGAGCTGTTTTCACCGGCTCGAGGCTGTACTATGTCCCATAATGCTAGGCGTCATATACCCAGATCTCGTTTGCCACTTCAGCTACGAGGTTGTGTTTTCTCCGGCTCCAGGTCGTATTTAAAAATTTGTATCTACAGTTAGTTTTTCTTAGATATTTTTCTATTTAGTTTATTTAATTACTGTTTAGAGAGTAGCAACTAGTTTTCCCTACCCTTTTTCTGTAGTTTTCCCCTTTTTTTCCACTCTTAAGGTGGACGGGCCTAACCCTCCCTTCAGTAGTCAGTACAGTTTTCCCCTTAGTGTGTATGTGGAATTTGTCTTCTTTTTACTAGTTAGCTTAACTTAAATTTTTTGTTGAGTGTGTTAGTGTGCTTGTGTAGATTTTTTGTCTCAACTCTTTGGTGTCATGTCCGAAGATACCAAGGTATCGGGATTCAAGAAGTGTGACTCGTGCTGTCAGAAGATGTCTCTGACAGACGGTCACACTTCTTGTGTGTACTGTTTGGGCCCTCTGCACCTGCAGGACTCTTGTTCCATCTGTCATGCTTTCAGCCCCAGAGTCCTGCAGGAATGCAGAAATAAGCTCATTCTCTGAGGCTTATTAAAGCCTGAAGGTTCTCCGCCCAAGCCTATCTCCGGAAAACCTATAAAAAGCCTGCAAAATCGTTGGCTCCATGTTCGGAGTCGTCGCCGGGCGGTCCTTTCTGCCTTGTTGGTTCCAGCTGGAACCGATTCATCGAGGCCTCAGTCTGCTCCGGCTTTGGTGTCGGGGCCGTCCCCAAGCCGAAAACGATCCAGGTCTCCTTCACTGGAGTCAGTTAGATCGGCTCTGACGTCTCCCTTGCTGTCGTAGCGGAGCCATAGGTCTCACTTCTCCGGGTCTTCCAGGCTTTCGGGCCATGACCTCGAGAGGGTAGTCAGCAGGCTTTTAAAGTCGCAGGCGTTGGCCCAGTTATTGCATAGCCCGTCTCAACAGACAGGGGCTACCCCAACGCCTGCTCATGTTCCTCCTCCGACTACTTTGCTGAGTTCGGAGCCAGAGGTCGTCGAGGTTAGTACCGTTCCGGTGTTGGAACCGATCCCTCCATTATCAGTTCCTGCGTCAGCTCCGATCCCTTCATTGGCTCCGTCCTTGGAGGGATCCGGGCGTCGAGACTCCCTCGTCGGCTCCGAGGGGGCGAGTGGCATCGGACCCTTGTCCGACCCCGTTCTCCCTCTCAGAGCCTTGGCGCAGGTGAGTTTGGCCCCGACATCGGCCTCGGAGCCGTCCCTCTCAGTGCTGGGAGGAGCTCTCATCTCCTCGGAGCTGGGTCCCTCTTCCCTTCCTGACAGGGGCACCTTCGAGGTCATGAGCGTGCTGGCTCCCATACCGGCGCCACGGTCGGCCTCGTCGGCCCCTCCCTCCCCTCCCGAACCCAAGCGCGGAGAACCGACGCTCCAGGCCACTCCATTGGGCGTTTCCTCCTCTTCCGTGGCCTCCCCTGATCCTGCAGAGGAGCCCCCTCGGAAGAGGACGTGCAAGAGGAAGCATGTAGACTCCCGTGAGTCAGTAACGTCTGATACCGACCTGGATGATTCGGAAGGGTCCCCAAGGTCCCCCTCTGAGGATGTCTCTCTTTTTCTGACATCCTAGAGATCCTTAAACAGAGAGGGAACTGGTCCACCCTCAACCCTTCCAGGATGAGTCTGTGTACCTGGATGCATTCGGTTCTCACCCTTCCACCTCCTGGGTGTCCCCACCTTTCGACCCACTCATGGAGGTGGTGGCTAGGAAGGCGTGGATGGCTCCGGATACTATGGAACCAACTCCCCGGAGGCCTACAAAATTTATTACAGCCCCGGCAGACAAGCAGTTTCTCTCCAAGGGCATCCCTGTGGATGCCATGGTGGTGGTGGCGGCAGCACTCACTAAGGAGTTGGCTGACCCTTCAGTACCTGTCCATCCTCCTAATAAGGAATCTAGGACTATGGATAGGTATGGCAAGCGGATGTTTTCTTCAGCGACCTTTGCCATGCGATCGCTGAATTACTTGTGCCATTTCACCCGTCTTCAGAGAGACCTCCTTAAAGAACTGGGTGATACCTTACAGGACCCATCAGCTGTGGGGTCTCAGAAAAAGATCAACTCCCAGCTGGGGACCCTGAACTCTATTGTCAACTCCTCCATGCGGCTCATTTCTTATGCTGATGGAGCGAGTAGGGCCACAGGCATGGGCGTTGCTCTAAGGAGACATGCCTGGACGCGGCTGTGCAACTTTGCTGACCCCTTCAAGGCGTCCTTCACTAACACCCCCTATGATGGTTCTGCCCTGTTTGGACCTCAAGTGAAGGATACATTGACCAGGTGTGAGCAGAAAGGCAAGACTCTCTCTGCCGTGGGAGTCCGTTTTTCCGCCCCTTATAGACCATACCCTAAGGGTCAAAAGGACGAAAAGATGTGGTTCCGTAAACCCCAGGGAGTACTGCCTGACGCATGTGGTGAGCTCCCCTCCAGAGGCAGAGGAGGGAACAATAACAGACGCCGCTCTAGGGGCAGTGGGGGTCCGCAAAATCAGGGTAGCAGAGAATCTTTCTTTGACAAACCCTTCCAGCACCCCTGAGGAGCTGCCCGACTGTCCACCTTCGGAGGCAGTCGGGGGAAGACTTTCACTGTACCCAGAAGCCTGGCATTCCCTTACGCAAGACAGATGGGTACGGTCGATTATATCCGAGGGTTACAGAATCCCCGCAACAACCAAAAGGGCCTCTTCCAGACGTTCCACCCAGTCTGAGAGATCAAGCAGCATCAGAAATTTCAAAGCTGCTGTCCAAAAGGGCCATCCAGCCAGTCCCAGCAGACCAACAAGGATCCGGAATCTACTCCAAATTCTTTTTGGTACCAAAAAGGACGGGGGACTGGAGACGTATTTTGGATTTCAGCAGGCTGAACAAGTCTGTTCAAAGAACGAAGTTCCGGATGGTCACGCTACAGTCCATTCTACCCTTTCTGAGTCAGGACAATTGGATGTGCTTTATAGATCTTCAGGATGCGTACTACCATATCAAAATGAACAGGTGCTCCAGAAGGTTTCTCTGCTTCCGGCTGGGAGTTCTCACTACCAATTCAGAGCCCTGCCCTTTGGCCTCACTACAGCCCCCAGGGTGTGTACCAGATGCATGGCAGTGGTTGCGGCTCACCTGAGACGACGAGGATTCCAGGTGTTTCCATATTTAGACGACTGGCTCCTTACTGCCACCAGCTACTTCAAGGCAGGGATTACGCTGTGCAAACGTGCAAAGCGCTAGGCATCTCTACAAATTTCGAAAAGTCTGCCTTGTCACCCTGTCAGCATATTACCTTCATAGGCGCCGTGTTAAACACGGTAGAGTTGTCAGCAAAACTACCTACACAAAGAGTTTCAGACATTCGCAGCCATGTTCAAATCCTTCTACAGGAGGACAGGGTCCAAGCCCGATTTGTACTGAAAACACTTGGTCTAATGGCAGCAACAATCACCTTGCTCCCCCTAGCTCGTTTTCATATGCGGCTACTGCAGTGGATGCTTTTTTCCCAATGGTCCTTTCAGCAGCTTCCCATGTCTCACAACATTCTCATCACTCAGTCATGCAAGAGACACCTCTCGTGGTGGATGGTCTCTCCTCAGGTGCTCCAGGACAGACCTGTTATTCTCCTCCCTCCAGTTGCCACAGTGACAACGGATGCCTCCTTGATCGGGTGGGAGGGGGGTATTTTCAGGGCAGGACAGTCCAGGGCACATGGCAACCCTTCGAGTGCCACCTGCACATAAATGTCTTGGAGATGAGAGCGGTACTTTTGGTGTTGCAGACCCTTCAGAACTCTCTACCCACCGGTACGATTGCAATTCAGACAGACAATATGTCTGTAGTGTGGTACATCAACAAGCAGGGCGGAACCAGGTCCTACCCCCTATGTCGGGAAGCGCTCAGACTTTGGCAGTGGGCGATCTCTTCTCAGCGGTTTCTGGTAGCAACGCATATTCCAGGGAAGTCCAACGTCATAGCGGACAGACTGAACAGGGCCATCCTCATGCCCTATGAGTGGTCTCTCAGCCAACTAGTAGCAGAACAAATATTCAGAAGATGGGGTCAGCCTTGCTGTGACCTTATCGCAACCCCTCAAAACAGCAAGTGTCAGGATTTCTTCACCATCTTTCCTCTTCTGGGTCTCCCTCCCCGAGACACTGCAGTCCACGATTGGCCCCGGGGTCTTCTATATCCTTTCCCCCCTTTTCCCTTAATTACCCAGTTAGTCCAGAAAGCAACTGCCTTGAGATCCAGGATGATCCTCATTGCCCCTTACTGGCCCCGACAAGTCTGGTTTCCGTTCCTGTAATGTCGTCTACTAGAGCAGCCTTGGCATCTGGACCCAGTGCCAGACCTTCTGACCCATCAATCGGGCGGGCTGCACCAATCCCTTCCATCTCTCAACCTCATAGCTTGGTTGCTCCACTTCCAACCCTAGCCAGGCTTCCCTTAATTTCTCAGTCAGTACGTGATATCATCCTTGCCTCTCACAAGTTTAACACCAGAAGGACGTATGCTAGTAAATGGAAGCGTTTCTATATTTGGGCAAGGAAAAATCAAGTGGACCCTTTCACAGCTCCTGTCCAAACAGTTCTAGAGTTTTTGGCGGAACTTTTCCAAACTGGCTCTTCCTCAGCCACTATCAGGGTCCAGTTAGCGGCTATCGCAAATTTCCACGTTGGCTTGTCAGAGACCAGTATTATGCCTCACAAGCTTTGCAAAGCCTTTCTAAAAGGAACCCTATTACTTAGGCCCCTGGTTAAAGACCCTCCTCCACCGTGGGATCTAAATTTGGTACTGTCTTCTTTAATTCTGCCTCCCTTTGAGCCAGCTGCTTCCTGCTTGTTAAAACTGCTCTCGTGGAAAACACTTTTCTTGGTAGCTATTACCTCAGCGAGAAGGGTTTCGGAACTACAAGCTCTCTCTGTGCGCCCCCCTTATCTTGTTTTTCACAAAGATAGAGTGTCTCTTAGGACTAATCCTTCCTTTTTACCTAAGGTACTCTCTGAAAAAAATCTTAATCAGACTATTGATCTCCCAATCTTCTTCCCAAATTATACTGATAGAGCTGAGAGAAGACTACATTGTTTAGATGTCCACCGTCAACTACGCTTCTATCTTGATAGAACAAAACAGTCGAGAAAATCGGAGCATCTCTTCCTGTCTTAAGCGGAAGGAAAGCAAGGCCTTCCAGTTTCTAAAGTAACCTTGTCCAGATGGTTGACCTCTCTTATCACGTTAACCTATCAATTGAGGCATAAGGAGCCCCCTACCAAGCCTAGAGCTCATTCAACCAGAGCATTAGCTTCCTCAGTAGCTTTTCAAGCAAGGTTACCCATGGATTCTATTTGTGCATCGGCTACATGGGCCTCCCCTCATACCTTCATTTCTCATTACAAACTGGACATCACGTCCAGAAGTCGGGCTGAGTTTGGTTCCACTGTACTCAAGAGTCTGTTCCATTGAGCCACCCAGGACTAAGGTGCTAGGGACGCTGTCCCATCCAGCAAGAATGAAGGTGAGATTGACAACTTAACATTGAGAAGTTATGTACTTACCATAATGTTCCATGTTAGTTGTCTTCTTCTCGCCTTCTTTCTTGCATCCCACCCTCCATCCCCCTTGCCTGGAAAGACCTAGAGTATCTTGTGAGATATCTTTTGCCACCAGAGTTATCTTCTCAGATAGCTCTCTTGCTCCCCTTTTGGTAGCCCTTGTGAGAGATATATGTAGAAGAGCTTATTTTTGCATATTTTAGATACATTTACTCTTTTCTTGTGGTGGGACATGTATTTATTTTATTTATTTGTTTCAGTTTGATTACCGGGGAGGTCCACTGGGCTTGGGGGCCCGTTTTCAGTGGAGGCCCGGGTAGAAAAGCTCCAACAAGGAAATACAACAATTTAAATAGTTTTCATTACAAAAACAGTTTCTATTTACATGCAAAGTCATAGATGGTATGTATTATAGATAACAGGTAGTTACAAAAGAATAAACACTAAACAATTTCAGTTATTAAGGGGAAAAAAATGGCTTGCATAATGAAAATACAAGTTTTACTGTTTTGTTCATAGTGTTGGCTATCAAACGAGATCTGGGTATATGACGCCTAGCATTATGGGACATAGTATAGCCTCGAGCCGGTGAAAATAGCTCTCGAGGTTTAGTAATAGGCCGAGTCGGAGCCGAGGTTCGGTTCCGAACCCATCCAGCAAGAAAGAAGGCGAGAAGAAGACAACTAACATGGAACGTTATGGTAAGTACATAACTTCTTATTACATTCCCTGGATGTACACAGGCAATTGAGGTTCTACTTGCACAGGACCGCTGATCACAGGAAATCTGAACAACTCTTTGTATCCTTTGCTAAGCCCTCTTTGGGAAAACCAGTATCAAAAGTTACATTGTCCAGATGGATCTCCCAATGTATACTTCTTGCATATAAGAGTTCTGGCCGACCTGAACCCAAAGGAGTCCACGCCCACTCTACTCGATCGATTTCTACCTCTGCTGCCTTTTGGTCCAGAGTATCATTGGATGACATTGGTTCAGCAGCCACTTGGGCATCATCTCATACGTTCATTAACCATTACAAGTTGGATATAATTTCCAGAGGGAGAGCATCCTTCGGCTCTGCAGTGTTCCGGAATATCCTTCCGTGAGGATCTCCCAAGGATTGGGTAGCTGGGGACTCTGTCCCACAGGTTGATGGACAAATGAAGTTAACTACTTCAGATAAAGAAGTTATGTACTCACCATAACGTTCCATCTGAGTAGGTAAACTTCATTTGTCAGCAACCGACCCACCCTCCATCCCCCTAACCTTTAGTGCGCACTAAAGGATTCCTTGCCCTTGTTTCCAGATAACTCTAGGTTGGGATGGGCCGGTGATCCTTTGTGTGGTAATGGTGTGTTACTAAGCAAACTCTATCTGAGGTCAGGAAGGGATAGCAGGGGGTTATGGGTAAGGAGGAGGAGCTTGGAGCTCGGATCTTAGCTGTTTGAAGCTGCCGGCTCGGATCCGATATGGATCCGATATCCACAGGTTGCTGACAAATGAAGTTTACCTACTCAGATGGAACGTTATGGTGAGTACATAACTTCTTTTTTTATAAATTTATGCAAATACTTCCAAGCAAAGATCCTTAACCCTTCTGGACTTGGTTGCATACTTGGGAGCCATTCATATGTCCTTCCATTGTTCTCTTGTAAATCGCTTTTCTAGTCTCTTCACAATCTTTTCTAACCTTCCGTTTTTAGTTTTTATAGTGTCATGCAGTATTTTGTATGCCCTACTAATTATCCCCTTTTTAGCAGCAGCTTTTGTTCAAGATTCAACTAAAAGCCCCACCAGTGCAGGTATTTCACTTAAGATTCCCCTGTCCCTTTCTCTTTGTATGTACTTTGATATCAATCCCTGGTAGGGAAGACAGTCTCTAGCCTGCATTCCAAATGTCTTTTTGGCCTTACACCACCTCATACCACTCTGTTAACTTTCCCTGTCTAGTAATTTACTTCCAATACTTTGATTTCTTTGACAGTTTTCACCAGGAAATTCCAGCCCCTCTTGCCTTTTTTCTGTACCTGTACCCTTTGCAGTCATCCCTCTTGGGAAAATATCCTTTCTTCATTCTTGTGTTGGCTTAATTCACAGAGTACTTTCTGCTACTATTTGAATACAATATTCTGTATGGTTATTATTTTCCTTAAAGATCTGCATCCAGAACATCACTCTGTCTTTTTTCTTGAACTTCTGTCTTTTCATCATCAAATTATAACCTTCTCTTTGTGATATGCGAGCCTTTACTCTGAAGCTCTAAAATGTCCTTTCAAGTCAGGTAATCTTAAACCATCTTGTTCTGATGGCACGATCAACTTAAATTCACTCAACTCTTTTCTTCCCCTTCCAGATAAATTCCTTACTCCTTCACTCTATTTTCCCCAACTTTTCCTCTGGTTGATGAAAACATTCCTGAACTGTATATAAAAGTAAAGACAGTAAAACATTTCCACTGCTTTTATCATACTCTCCATGGTCATATCCATAAGTAAGTGTTTCCAGTTTCTCAGGTTTTGTATTACCTTTTTAGTCTCTTCCCACATAAGCTAAGCTGTCATAATACTTTTTTTAATCGAAGCTCATAAACACTTCATCTTGCCGTATTCCTACAAATAGCAGGTATTGCTGAACCAGTTTGTGTGTGGTGGTACGTAAAACAAAGCTATAGCATGAATTATCTGTTAATTTTATATCCTGAAAAGCTTTGCAACTATCTCAAAATGTTTCACAGCACTCAGATGTTCATTACTGGATTTGTCAGCTGCACAATAATGTCTGCAAATAAAGCCAGCTTTTCTTGATTCCCTCAAGATCATCATTGTTCCATTAATGTTGTAAAATGTTTGCCTCCCGCCCCAAAACCACATTGATACATATCTGTCAATTTTGTCAACACCTTTGCCATTCTTTTAGCTAATATAGACATAAACACATTATAGTCATGGTTTAAAATTGAGGTCGTTCTGTATGAAACTGGATGTGATGAGTCTTTAACACAGCTATCACAGCTTTCTTCCAAGATTTTTCTTTCCCCAAACACATTTACTGAATTATCACTTCTAACGTAAGCAAATTCACATTCTTATAGAAGTAATCAAACTATATTAACATGACAAACATTATACTTCGCATGTATTGCTATATGTCGTATAACCTAATCAGTATTACATACATTTTTCACTTCCTGCCTTTTTTTTCATTTCTTGTTTAAAAAAAAAATCTTTATCAAACCTTCATTTACTACATAGGCAGTCATACCTTTATGTACAACAGATATAGAAAGTGTACACACCCCTTTTAAAATGCCAAGTTTTTGTGATATAAAAAGATGAGACCATAGTAAATCATTTCAAAACTTTTCTCACCTTTAATGTGACCTGTACAATTCAACTGAAAAAAAAAATCTGTTAGGAGGGGGGAAAAAGTACAATAAGCTGGTTGCATAAGTGTGCACACCCTTAAACTAATACTTTGTTGAAGCAACTTTTGATTTAGTTATAGCATTCAGTCTTCTTGAGTAGGAGTCCATCAGCATGGAACATCTTGACTTGCCCATTCTTCCTTGCAAAAGCGCTCCAAATTTGTCAGATTGTGAAAGCATCTCTTGTGCACAGGCATCTTCAGTTCACCCCACAGATTTTCTATTGGGTTTAGGTCTGGGATATGGCTGGGCCATTCCAACACTTTATTTTTCTTCTGGTGAAGCTATTATTTTGTTTATTTGGATGTATGCTTGATGTCATTGTCGTGTTGAAAGGTGAAATTCCTCTTCATCTTCAGCTTTCTAGCAGACGCCTGAAGGTTGTGGTCCAAAAGAGACTGGTATTTGGAACTGTTCATAATTCCCTCCACCTTGACTAAAGCCCCAGTTCCAGCTGAAGAAAAGCAACCCCAAAGCATGATACTGCCACCACCATGCTTCACCATGCGGATGGTGTTCTTTTGGTGATGCGAAGTGTTTTGGAATTGTGATCAAAAAGTTAAACCTTGTTCTCATCAGACCATAACACATTTTCCCACATGCTTTTTAGAGACTTGATGTATTGTTTTGCAAATTTTAGCCAGGCCTGGATGTTTTTCTGTGTAAGAAAAGGCTTCTGACTTGCAACCCTACCCCATAATCCAGATATATAGAGAATACGGAAGATTGTTGTCACATGTAGTACACAACCAGTACTTGCCAGAAATTCCTGCAGCTTCTTCAGTGTTGCTGTAGGTCTTTTGGCAGCCTTCCCTGACTATTTTTCATCTTGTCTTTTAATCAATTTTGGAGGTACGTCCAGTTCTTTTCAACATCACTGTTGTCTCATATTTCTCCACTTTTTGATGACTGTCTTCACTGTGTTCCATGGTATATCCAATGCTGTGGATATTTTTTGTACCCTTCTCCTGACAGATACTTTACAACAATGAGATCCCTTTGATGCTTCATAAGCTCTCTGCAAACCATGGCTTTTGCTTGTAGCAGGCAACTAAGTAAATGTCAGGAAAATCCTACTAGGACAGTTGAACTTTATTTGGGGTTAATCAGACTCTCTTTAATTGATGGTAGGTGTGTACCCAAGAAGACTGAATGCTGTAATTAAATCAAAAGGTGCTTCAACAAAGTATTAGTTTAAGGGTGTGCACACTTATGCAACAAGCTTATTGTACATTTTTTATTTTTTATATTTTTTCCCCTAACAAATTTGTTTTTCATTTGAGTTGTACAGGTCACATTAAAGGTGGGAAAAGTTTTGAAATTATTTATTGTGGTCTCATGCTTTTATATCACAAAAACCTGGTATTTTAACAGGGGTGTGTACACTTTTTATATCCTCTGTAAATGAAAACACACCACACCATTTCTTCCAAGATGGTGCTTCATCTCCTTTTAAAAATATTGTTAAATAAAATCTTGTAGATCTGTATGACTTAAGCTTCCAGACTTCCACAGGAATACATTCTGTTCCTGGAGACTTTCCTTAAGATTGATCATACATCAGCATGTTCATTCTAAGGACCTGAATTTTGTCAGAGACTTAAACAGAACATGCTGAAGAGACAGATATGTTTCAGAGACATGCCCCTGTGATGGAAACGCTTCCCATCCATGTGCTATGAAGTTTGTCTATTGCACAGTTTAAGCACAACCTGGATTAAGTGGATAGGGACTAGGAATTTTACACTGTGCCTGGTACCCATGTCACTTATGGACAGAGCTTATATCCTATTTTGTATGTAGGACATCATTATACTTTCTGTAAAACTTGGCTAGGCTTAGAAACCCCCCCCTCCCATGTTGTTAGCCTAGTAACAGTCTGAGTCTATGAATCTCATCCTAACTTAACTGTAAGTTGTTGAGTCTCCTCTACGTTTAATCTTTGCATACTTATTTACATCTGTGCTCTTTCTTTGATTTCCACATTTTTCTGCTTTATAAAGATTTTCATAAAATTACCAAAGTACCTGTAATATCTTTATAGTATATTTAGTAAATTTTTCTTATTCTGGGTTCTGTAAGTTTGCCAGCAAACCTTTTTACTTTCTGTTGACTAAAGTTTTTGTGCTAAAAATTTTTTAGGGCTGGAATCATTCTCAGAAAGTAGTTGCTTCATAGCAACCTTTTTAAACTCATGAATGTTATCCAAATACCCCTTTTAGAACATTATTCTTTTTGTCTTCCTCTCTGAAATTCCCTATATTTTGCGATGCTTGAACCGTTGTCTCTCCTTAGTAATTCTTAAAACTTTCCATTCATATCATTGTTTCGCGTTCTCATTTATTCCCAACATGTCTTTAAATCCTGTTTTCATTTTATCCCGCTCACTATACATCTATTCAGATGAATTTTTCTGTCAGCACTAGTAACTGTCAAATTATTGTACTACCCATGCCTTAAGTTTCTGTGTTTGTAATATGCAAGTTGGAAAGAGGTAGTATCTCATTTTAACTTCATTATCCTGTATTCTTAAATTATTTTTTTATTGGTGCATGATCTGAATTAGTTATTTGACGTGTGGCAAAGCTTTCAATTAAATGCGCATGCTGTTGAAATATAACTTTTGTCCAGCCTGGTGCAGTTCTTCCTTGGGGAGTAATTTGTAAATTCTGTTTGAATTCATATCTTCATACCAAATATTCTCATTTTTTTAAGAAGTCTACCATCGTTTGTTATATATTCCCTTCTGGACTCCCCCTGTACATATTCACTTATGCAAATCAGGTTCTGTTCCCTGCCTGTAAATAATATTCCCTACTGAAAGCAAATTATTTCTCCCAAAATCCTCTTAAGCTCTGTGATAGCATTTTTAGACAGAATATAAATACATACCTCACAGCAAGAGATTCTCAGGTTCGATTCCTGACTGGGGTGCCTTTTTTCCGGAGTCTGCATGTCCTCCCTGCGTTCATGTGGGTTTCTGCTGGGTGCTTCAGTTTCCTCCCATTTTGCAAAGACCTGCATCTGTAGCGATGTTCTTCGTGTTTCACTGTTGCAGTCATTACATTTGGGTAATCCTGCTGGCAGGTTGCCATCAGCTGGCCTGAATTCCAAAGTCTTGGATCCTGCTTCGGCTGTTGTCACCCTTTCCCTGACGTCAGGTTGTCAGGGGAATAAAAGAAGCAGCCAACGCCATTTTCTTAAGTCTTTCTTGCCGCGCGGTGCCTGAAGCAGGAAAGCCTATCTCAAAGCAGACTAAAGTGGTTAGGCCACTGCATTCGTTTCTGCTACTTACACCATGGCAAGCCAGTGCCTAAGGGCATTGGGCCTCATTCCACCAGAGCTGCAGCCACCTCAGCAGCCTTTCTCAGGGGAGTACCAACCAGAGATATTTTAGAGGCGGCTACCTGGAGTTCAGTGCACACCTTCACAAAGCATTATCGTCTGCCACTCTACTCCAAATCCAGGGCAGGCTTTGCCACTGCAGTTCTGCAGGCCCTCATGGCCGCTCCTACTGCTGTGTAGTTCCAGCCTCCCAACCATAGCTTTGGGACTCTAGCCAGATATAATGACTGCAACAGTGAAACACGAAGAATGTAGTACAGTTGTGTACACTTACCATAAATGTAGATGTTCTAGTGTATACACTGCTGCAGTCCAGGTTACCCACTCGCCTTCCCCCTTTTTTCTTTTGGATCTTATCTTTCCTTCTCTGATTTATACTACCTATGTGGTGTATTTGCTTATAGATTAAGGTAACCTTTATATTGGTGTATTTCTGAATATATATATATATATATATATATATATATAATCAGGTTTGGCTACCCTTCTTGGGGGCACCTGACATCTGGGGCAAGAAAAACAGAAAATGGGGTTGGCTGCTTCTTTTATTCCCCTGATGACCTGACGTCAGGGAAGGGGTGACAACAGCCGACGCAGGACCCAAGACTTTGGAATTCAGGCCGGCTGAGGGCAACCTGCCAGCAGGATTACCCAAATGTAATGACTGCAACAGTGAATACACTTGAACTTCAACATTTATGGTAAGTGTACACAACTGTACTTTGCTCCGCGTGCCTCTTCTGAAAATTGGCTTTGTTCCAAGTCAGACTTTGCCAGTTAACAAATGATAAATAAAATGAGTTTAGTTGTCATCCCTGGTCAATAACCTCTTACTGACACAATTCTGCTGTTTATTGTTTTTTTACCTCCTTTTTCTATCACTACATGAGCCTCTAACATTCAGTGTTACTGCACCTCTTCTCCTTTGTCCCTGATATTGTGTTAAATGTCCACACTGAAATCTTTTGTTTGCCAAACTGACATGCTCATTTCCATTCAAATGGGTCTCCTGCGGGCTTGCTATTTACACCCTTACACTTCTTAATATAATTCAGTGCTCTTTGCATTTTGTCTGTACTTGTAAGCCCAGGTATATTATATGATAAATTATATTATCATGCAGAGTAACCATTATGATAGAAAGCTAGTACTCGCAGTTTTATATGACCATGCTTTTGAATGTGTATTTACAAGTTTTTGCTTACATGCACATATTAATGCGTGGCAGGCTGATCTCTCTTGTAGTTGCTTTTTCTCATCTCCATTTGAACCTTTGTCACATTGTCAAGCTTTTTTACTTTAGTGAACACACTGAGGGGGAAAAAGTTTTTAGAACTCTCCAATGTTAAGTTGTCAGTCTCACCTACATTCTTGCTGGATGGGTTTGGAGCTGAACCTCGGCTCTGACTCGGCGTAATACTAAAGCTCGAGAGCTATTTTCACAGGCTCGAGGCTATGCTATGTCCCATAATGCTAGGCGTCATATACCCAGATCTTGTTTGCCGCTTCAGCTACGAGGTTGCGTTTTCACCGGCTCCAGGTCGTACTTAAAATTTTTTATAATTATAGTTAGTTTTTGATTGATATTTTTTCCCCAGATTTTTTCTGATAGTGTTAGTAGTCTCCCAACTAGTCTTTCCTCCCTTTATTAATAGTTTTCCTACTCTTTTCCACCCTTAAGGTGGTTAGGCCTTTACCCCCCCTTTTTTATAGTAGTTTTGTACAGTAGGTTTATACAGGTTCCTTTAGTAGGTGTGTGTGTGGAATTTTGTTTTATTGTAGTAACTTTGAGTGTCTGTTAAGTGTTGTGTGTGTGTATACTTGTTTAGACTTTGTTGTCCCGTTCCTGTGGTATCATGTCTAAGAATACCAAGATATCGGGATTCAAGAAGTGTGACTCGTGCTGTCAGAAGATGTCTCTGACAGACGGTCACACTTCTTGTGTGTATTGTTTGGGCCCTCTACACCTGCAGGACTCTTGTTCCATCTGTCATGCTTTTAGCCCAAGAGTCCTGCAGGAGCGCAGAAATAAGCTCATCTTAAGGGGCTTATTGAAGCCCGAAGGTTCTCCTACCAAGCCTCTATCAGGAAAACCTTCTAAGCTCGCCAAACCGTCTGCTCCATGTCTGGAGCCGGCGCCGAGCGGAACTTCTTCTGCCTTGTCGGTTCCGGCCGGAACCGGTACATCGAGGCCTCAGTCGGCTCCAACCTTGGCGTCGGAGCCGTTTCCAAGCCGAAAGCACTCCCGATCTCCTTCATTGGAGTCGGTCAGGTTGGCTCTGAAGTACCCTTTGCTGTCGGAGCGGAGCCATAGGTCTCACTCCTCTAGATCTTCCAGGCTTTCGGACCATGACCTCGAGAGGGTAGTCAGTAGGCTTTTGAAGTCGCAGGTGCTCGCCCAGTTATTGCATAGCCCGTCTCAACAGACTGCAGCTTCCCCAACGCCTGCTCCGGTTCCTCCTCCGACTATTCCTTCGAGCTCAGAGCCGGAAGCCATCTGGGTTGGTACCGTAGGGGCGTCAGAACTGATTCCACCCTTATCGGTTCCTTCGTCGGCTCCAATCCCTTCATTGGCTCCGTCCTTGGAGGGATCCGGGCGCCGGGACTCCCTCGTCTGTTCCGAGGGGGCGAGTGGCATCGGACCCTTGTCCGACCCCGTTCTCCCTCTTGGAGCGTCGGCGCAGGTGACCTCGGCACTGACATTGGCCTCGGAGCCGTCCCTTTCGGTGCCGGGAGGAGCTCTCATCTCTTCAGAGCTGGGTCCCTCCTCTCTGCCTGATAGGGGCACCTTTGAGGTCATGAGGAGCGTGCTGGCTCCGATACCGGCGCCATGGCCGGCCCAATCGGCCCCTCCTTCCATGGTGCCTGCTTCGGCCGCTGCCTACCCTCCCGAACCCAAACGTGGAGAACCAACGCTCCAAGTCGTCCTATTGGGCGTATCCTCCTCCTCTGAGGCCTCCCCTGATCCTGCGGGGGAGCCCCCTCGGAAGAGGACATGCAAGAGGAAGCATGTCGACTCCCCAGAGTCAGTGACATCTGACACCGACCTGGATGATTCGGAAGGGTCCCCAAGATCCCCCTCTGAGGATGTCTCATTTTCTGACATTCTAGAGATCCTTAAACAGAGAGGTAACTGGTCTGCCCTCAATCCTTCCGAGGATGAGTCGGTGTACCTGGATGCGTTCGGGTCTCGCCCTTCTACCTCCTGGGTGTCCCTGCCTTTCGACCCACTCATGGAGGTGGTGGCTCGGAAGGCGTGGACGTCTCCGGATACTGTGGAACCAACTCCCCGGAGACCCACAAAATTTATTACAGCCCCTTCGGACAAGCAGTTTCTCACTAAGGGCGTCCCCGTTGATGCCATGGTGGTGGCAGCAGCCAGTAAGAAGGAGTTGGCTGACCCTTCAGTTCCTGTCCATCCTCCTAATAAGGAATCTAGTACTATGGATAGGTACGGCAAGCGGATGTTTTCTTCAGCGACTCTTGCCATGCGTTCGCTGAATTATTTGTGCCATTCACCCGTCTTTAGAGAGACCTTCTCAAAGAACTAGATGATACCTTACAGGACCCATCAGCTGCGGGGTCTCAGGAAAAGATCAACTCCCAGCTAGGGACCCTGAACTCTATTGTAAACTCCTCCATGTGGCTCATTTCCTATGCCGCCGATGGAGAGAGTAGGGCTGCAGGCACGGGCATTGCTCTAAGGAGACACGCCTGGATGCGGCTTTGCAACTTTGCCGACCCCTTCAAGGCGTCCTTCACTAACCCCCTCTTTGACGGTTCTGCCTTGTTTGGACCTCAAGTGTGAGGGATACATTGACCAGGTGCGAGCAGGAAGGCAAGACTCTTTGCCGTAGAAGTCTGTTTTTCTACCCCTTCTAGACCCATACCCTAAGGGTCAGAAAAGTGGGAAAATGTGGTTCCGCAAACCTCCGGGAGTACTGCTTGACGCACGTGGTGAACTTCCCTCCAGAGGCAGAGGAGGGAACAATAATAGATGCCACCCGAGGGGCAGGTGGTGTCCACAGAATCAGGGTAGCAGAGAATCTTTCTCTGACAAAACCCTTCCAGCACCCCTGAGGAGCTGCCCGACTGTCCACCTTCGGAGGCAGTCAGGGGAAGACTATCACTGTACCCAGAAGCCTGGCATTCCCTCACGCAAGACAAATTGGTATGGTCGATCATATCCAAGGGCTACAGAATTCCCTTTATTCACACCTCACAACAGCCAAAAGGGCCCCTTCCAGACGTTCCACCCGGTCTGAGGGATCTAGCAGCACAAGAAATTTCAAAGCTGCTAAGAAAAAGGGCCACCCAGCCAGTCCCAGCAGACCAACAAGGATCCAGTATCTACTCCAAGTTCTTTTTGGTACCAAAAAAGGGCACTGGAGACCTATTTTGGATCTCAGCAGGCTGAACAAGTCGGTTCAAAGAATGAGGTTCCGGATGGTCACGCTACAGTCCATTCTGCCCTTTCTGGGTCAGGACAATTGGATGTGCTCTATAGACCTTCAGGATGTGTACTACCATATCAAGATGAACAGGTGCTCCAGAAGGTTTCTCCACTTCTGGCTAGGAGCCAGTCACTACCAGCTCAGAGCCCTGCCCTTTGGCCTCACCACAACCCCCAGGGTGTTTACCAAATGCATGGCAGTGGTTGCGGCTCACCTGAGACGACAAGGATTCCAGGCATTTCCATATTTAGACGACTGGTTCCTTACTGCCACCACCAGGCATCGGCTACTGTAATCCAGAGATTACGCTGTACAAACGTGCAACGTGCTAGGTATCTCTATAAATTTCGAAAAGTCTGCATTGTCGCCTTGTCAGTCTATTACCTTCATAGGCGCCGTTTTAAACACAGTGGAGCTCTCAGCAAAACTACCCACACAAAGAGTTTCAGACATTCGCAACCATGTTCAGATCCTATTACAGGAGACCAGAGTCCAAGCCAGATTTGTACTAAAAACACTTGGTCTCATGGCAGCAGCAATCACTTTACTCCCCTAGCTGCTTTCATATGCGGATCCTGCAGTGGATGCTATTTTCCCAGTGGTCCTTTCAGCAGCTCCCCATATCACACACCATTCTAATCACTCAGTCATGCAAAAGACACCTTTCTTGGTGGACGGTCCCCCTCAAGTACTCCAGGGCAGACCTGTGGTCCTTCCTCCTCCTGTTGCCACTGTGACAACGGATGCCTCCCTGATCGGGGGGGGGGGCATTTTCGGGGCAGGACAGTCCAGGGCACATGGCAACCCTTCGAATACCACTTGCATATAAAGATTGCCGATGGATTCCATTTGCGCAGCGGCCACTTGGGCCTCTCCTCATACCTTCATTTCTCATTACAAGCTCGATATGGCCTCCAGAAGTCGGGCTGATTTTGGTTCCACGGTACTCAAGAGTTTGTTCCATTGAGCCACCCAGGATTTAGGTGCTAGGGACGCTGTCCCATCCAGCAAGAATGAAGGTGAGATTGACAACTTAACATTGAGAAGTTATGTTCTTACCATAGCGTTCCATGTTAGTTGTCTTCTTCTTGCCTTCTTTCTTGCGTCCCACCCTCCATCCCCCTAGCCTGGGAGATCTAGAGTACCTTGTGAGAATTATTGCCGCCTCCGTTATTTCCCCAGCTAGCTCCCCTTGCTTCCTCTTTTGTGCTAGCTCTTCTAGAGGGGTTATATATATATTGATATATATATATATATATATATATATATATATATATATATATAGATATATTCATCTCTTTTTTTGTATCTATGATTAGGTGGATTATTCTCTGTTGTGGTGAGACATATATGTCCATAGTGTTAGCTATCAAACGAGATCTAGGTATATGACGCCTAGCATTATGGGACATAGCATAGCCTCGAGCCGGTGAAAATAGCTCTCGAGCTTTAGCATTAGGCCGAGTCGGAGCCAAAGTTCGGCTCCGAACCCATCCAGCAAGAAAGAAGGCAAGAAGAAAACTAACATGGAACATTATGGTAAGAACATAACTTGTCATTGCCTTTTATCTTAGAACAAGCATGGAAAAGTATGTACTTTTTGAAAAAAATGTTTTTTCTCATCCAGATTGGAGCAGTTGCCTCAAATCAGCAGCTGCACCAACAAGGCATTACCTAATCTAAAGTTAAGGTTATCCATGCTAAAGCACATGTTACAGCCTTGCTTCTCACTTAAACTAATTGCTATGTGCTATATTCTTCTTTGTTCCTTCGCCAAGGGTGAAAAACAGCATGCATACGTTCAGTAAACATTAACTTTTAGCCCTAAGAAAAAATGCACTGACTTCCTTTACAAAATACAAAATAGAGTGGTATTGCATAAAATTCAGTAATGTATGTAGGCTGCTGGGGGAGGCAGTTACTTGTTTAATGAATTTGCTTCCCACAGTTTCAGACTTTAATTTTCATGAACTGCTTTACAGTGTACTTTTAAATGTTAATTACATTGTATCTTGTATGCTTCACTCAGCAGATGGTGTTCAGACCTGTTGTGGTGTATTTCTTGTACCTGTAGACTTCTTGTCTCCCACTAAAAGCCTTTGCTATTAAAAAGTAAAAGCTAATGACTTTGCAAATACAAGAAAGTACTACCATTATGTTTGTCATTTCCAGTTCTGCAGTAGCCCTTGCGCTGTATGGTTTGTTCCACAACCAGAAGCCCCCCCCCCACAACATATTCTGACTGTTGATTGGGTAATCTCCAGGAGGGAAATAAGAGTGAAACTTTGGTTCTTACTTTCTTGCCATCTTAAGAAGAATCTCTTGGGCCTCACAGGAACAGCAATCAGCTTAGTTTCAGGTTGCCAAGTCACTATTGGAGAGCCCTGTACTCAGAAATTATTGCCCTTTTAAGAAAATAGCATTGTCCATTTTGGACACACACACACACACACACACATATATATATATATATATTTATATTTATATATATGTATATATATATATAATATATATATATATATATATATATATATATATATACTAAAAGCAGTATTTCCCTTTAAGAAGCCCAATTTTTATTCATAATATTGGAAGTTTCCTGTTAGGACCTGTTATTTTTAACTTTGAGTTTTTTATATATTTGAGATATTTGGGCTGATTTTATGAGAATTTTGTATACTGTTTATGTAAACTTTGAATTTTATAGTACAGAAAAGTTTATGGAGATACTGGCAGGAATGTGTCAGTGTAATGCTTATGCTCACTTCATGGCAGTCTGACTAACATTTGTTTTTTATCGGAGTGCATGAGATTGAACTGTACTAACAGGAGATTACTGTTCTACGTTTTACAAGTTAAGGCACGGGGAATGTGTTGTGAATGTAAATGTATTTCTTGTGAACACTCACTGACAACGTACCTTCCGACTGACTCGCTCCAACTATTGTTACCTCTTCCAGTGTTTCTTCACTAGTTACAGCATATATATTCAGTCTAGTCTTATCATGCAGTACCCATAAAGAAAATATCACTTACCAAGTAGTCCTTGTTGTTACTGCTGACTTCTGTCTCCGCTTCAAACGGTAGTGGGTGAACCTGCAAAGGCCATTGGTTGTTCTTTGGATCACCCCCTTACATCAGCCGTTTCCTCTGTTGTAATCATTTTAGCCAGCATGAATTAAGGGGGGGGTGGTGTCAACTGCATCCTTTTAGGCTGTTCTGCAGTCTGATATGGGCATGTGAGAACCATCTTTTCTAAGTGTGAGAGATAATCCAGGCGAATCTTCTTGAAGTAACTGGGGCAAGAGACTGGGAGAACATCACTCCTTTGTGTTCTCTTCTGCTGGAGCTCCGATTAAGGGGGGGGGGGAGTTAAATGCAGATATTCTTTGTAGCCAGTGTTGCAGTATTGATTCATGTGTCTTCCTACCACGCAGAAGCCTGTGACCATTCTGTTTTCCATAGTCTTTGCATCACCCCTAGCCGACGGGCATCCAGACTCCGGGTATAGGAAATGTGATCGACGCATCTTCATTTCTTTCTATCGGTGCAGTTCGATACACTTCACTTGTCTTCAAAACTCTCGCAGTCCATTGGTAGTTTCATTTTTCTAGAGTGTCTTTTTCTTCTAGTCAGATAAGTACCTCTTTGGGGATTTTCCTCTGTCAATTTAATGATCTGTTATTGTCTTCTTCATTCCTCCTCACAATAGGGTCTCTGATCTGGCTCAGCCGCATTCTCCAGACTTGGATCTGACTCTTGAGCTTTTCCCTCTTACCCATATTGCACTGCATCCACACATGCACCTCAGATCTCATTTGCCACTTCAGTGTCCGGATGTGGATCTCTGCGCTCTCGATCTATACTTCATTCTCAGGAAAGTCAGGATATTTTTCGGTAGCGTTGAGTTGTAAATGACCTCCATCTTCTTAAAACGTTTAGTGTGTGTGTGAGAAGATCGATTTGCTCATCATCCTTCCTGTTTAAAGAAAAAAAAGGTTTGTAGTTAAGTTACATTTAAAGTTAACTTACAGTTAAATTACAATTAACATTAAATTAGAGTTATTCTCAGTTTTGATTTAAGTTTAATTTCTAAGGTTAGTTACATTTCCAGTTCAGCATTTTTTTGAGAGTCTGTTGGGTTTTGGCAGGCTTTGGTTATGTCTGACAAACCTTCTCCCAACTTTAAATGTTGCATTTCTTGTGGCCATAAAATCCCCACTCCGGATGCCAACAAGGAGTGCATGTATTGCTTAGGTGCAGACCATTTGAAGGCAGTGTGTGTAGTTTTTGGTGCCTTTAATCCTCGGTCTGTAGCAGACAGACTTTAGTTAATACTGAGGGGTCTTCTCCCACCATTGGCTCCTGAGCCTCAAACCCCTTCCTTGGCTTCCACTTCGTCGTCTTCTGCGGAAGAAGCAAAAATGAGGTCTCTCCCTGTCTTCCAGAGAGATTCTCTAGAATCCAAGCCAAGGCCAGGAAAATTTTGGATCCAACCCCCACAGATCCAAAGAACGTATGTACCCCTTTGGATCCACCATCATCCTTGGGTCCAGGGGACATTATATCTCTGTCGCCTCCTCCACTGTTGGATCTGATGTCTCATCCAGTGGCCCAGGATCCAAGAGTTTTGAGCAAATCTCCTGCCAAGCACTCGTGACCTTCCTTGCTGGCTTCATCCAGATCCTGTAGAAGCTGGTCTGAGGCAGACATGGACAGAATGATGGGATTATTCCTCAGGACCCAGATCCAGATGGGGTGGGTAATTTCGGCTGTGTCCCTGTCGGATGCATGAGCTACCCAGGCCCATACCATCAGGTCTCCTATCTGGCCTTCGGTTTCGGAGTTGTAAGGTTCGGGACTCTTGTGTATATCTGGTTCGGTGCAGGGGAAGCTCCTTTCCTCAACGCTGATGTTACCCTTTATCAGCCCTCTTCCTATTCCCTCGGAGCAGAGCGACTCCCAGAGCTGAGGTGTCAGTTCTGCTTCCTGGGGACTGGGATCAGTTCCGTCTTTGTCAGAGCCATCTCTTCCCTTAGACCCCTCTGCCCTTAACAGCTCAGTTCCGATCACTTTTGGAGGCTGTAGATCTGTTGTGAATTCTAGCTGCTTTTCCCTCTGTGGCTTTGGGAGAGATGGAAAGGACCTCTCCAGGTGTATTGGCTATTCAGATAGTGGAGAGGGGTTTTCCCCAAGTTGAAGATCTGTCACCACATGTCCTGCAATCCACTGTGTACCCCTGTTGGGTCTGGGCCTTGAGCCCATTTATCTTGTCATGAGTCAACCCATCCCAAGCAGCCTCCAGGATCTCCCTGTCCAGGAGGGATCCCCTTCTTCCAATGTTTGCTCAGAGTATCCCACTGAGGAGGTCCCTGGAAGATGTGCAAAAGGAGGCACGTTGACTTCCCCAATGGAGTCATTATCCAAAGACACTGACTTAAATGAGGGTGAAAAAAAATCCTGATCCTCACCTGAGGAAATTTCCTTCAGAGACATTCTAGAAATCTTGAAGCAGAAAGGTGGGTGGTCTGCCCATCCTCCTCCTCCTGTGAGGAGTCAGTGCTCTTGGAGGACTTTGTGGTGGGCCCCATCTATGACCTAGTTGACTCCCCGGTGGACAGTCTCATTGATTTTGTTTCCCACCAGGCATGGAAGGAACCAGACACCACCAAGCTATTTCCCAATTGCCCTGATAGGTTCCTGGTTCCACTGGCAGATAGAAAGCATTGCAGCAAAGGACTTGTAGTTGATGCCATTGTGGCAGCCACTAAGAAAAAACTGGCAGAAGAAACTGCCACTGTCCCTCCACCTAACAGGGAGTCTTGACCATTAGACAGGATTGGAAAGCTTGTTTGCACTTCAGACACCTTTGCACTGAGGTCATTAAATTAGTTAGCTCACTTTATCCTGCTGCTGATAGAGCTGATCAAGGAGCTTTCAGCCTCTGTCTGAGTCCATGCATGCGGAGGAATTTACGAAAGTTTCTCCCAAGCTGACCACTCTATCTTCCGTCGCCAATTCCTCGATGATGTTAATGTCCCCTACAACTGAATACACCTTATGAGCAGTCAGTTCATGACTTTTCCTAAGAGGGCATGGCTGGATGAGGCTGTGATTTCGCAGAGTTCTTTAAGGCATTCTTTGTGAATGGCTCCACTGTTTGAGCTGTCGCTTAGAGATGCTCTCACCCACCATGAGAAGGATGGGAAGATGCTTTCTGCTGTAGGAATCAATTTTCTATACCTCAGAGGTCCTTTTCCAGGAACTGACATGGAACCAAGAAAATGTGGTTTTGTAAATCCCAAGAGCCTTTCCAAGACACGTGTGGGGATCCCTCCACTAGAGGCAGAAGAGGAGGGTTTAATGGTAGGCACTGCTCTAAAGGCAAAGGTGGCCTGCAAAACCAGGGCTTTAGAGACACATTTTCCAACGAGCCTTACCAGCACCCCTGAAGCGCTGCCTTGACTGTCCATTTCTGGAGGGAGTCTGGGGTCATCTCATTTTGCATTCAGAAGCCTGGAACTGTTTAACTAAAAACCTCTGGGTGCTAAGCATAATGTCCAGAAGCTACTACATTCCCTTTTCCCTTCTCTCTCCAAACTCCAACAAGAACTTTCCCAATATGCTACCCAGTCAGAGGGACCAGGCAGCACAGGAAATTCAACAGCTGCTGCAAAAGAGTCATCCAAGAGGTCCCAACTGAACAAACAGGATTTGGAACCTAATCCCACTTCTTTTTGGTGCCGAAAAAGACAGGGAACTTAAGACCCATTCTGGATCTAAGCAAATTAAATTATATAAAGAAGTTGAGGTTCTGAATGGTTACGGTTCAGTCCATTCTGCTATTGTTGTGCAAGGATGATTGGATGTGCTTGTTAGATCTCAAGGATGCATACTATCGCATCAAAATAGACGGGTGCTCCAGGAGATACCTACGCTTTTGACCAGGAGCCAATCATTTCCAGTTCAGAGCACTGCCCTTTGGACTCGCCACAGCCCCCTGGGCGTTCAAATGCATGGCAGTGGTAGCAGCTTACATGAGACACAAGGGATTGTTGTTGTTTCCATACTTGGACGATTGGGTCCTTACCATCCCCACAAGGCATTAGCTTACCCAAGCCATTGATTACTTAAACCATCTTTCACCCTCAGTGAGTATCACTGTAAACCTAAACAGGTCAGTCTGGCTCCTGTGCAGAACCTGGAATTCATAGGAACGCAGCTGAACACAAGAGCTCTAATAGCTTCCCTCCCCCTGCACCACGTGGTAACATTGAGGAATCAAGTCCGGGAATTCTTATTCCACCAGTCCCCCACTGCAAGGCTGATCTTACAAGTCCTAGGATCCATGTCAGCAGCAATTATGTTTGTTCCTGTAGCAGGGTTCTTTATGTAGAATCTTGAGTGGATATTGATAGTACAATGGTCCATTCTCTATCAGCCTCTAGCCAGTTTCATTAGCTTGACTCCAATTTGCAGACGGCACATCAAGTGGTAGCTTCAGTTGGACAATCGCCTTGACTGTTTTTTGCCCCCCCCCCCAATAGCCACAGGGATCACAGACGCCTGCCGGTTTGGGTGGGGGATGCATTACAATGGAAAGATGGTCCAAGGCATGTGGTCCCTCATTGAGACCAGGTGGCAGTCTCCTAGAGATGAGAGCAGTTCTCCTAATGTTGCAAGCCTTTCAGGATGCTCTCCTCTTTGGGACTGTTGCAGTTCACACGTCTCTTGTATGGTACCTCAACAAGCAAGGAGGAAACCTGTTCATACCCCTTTTGCAGGGAGGCCATGAGGGTGTGGGAATGGACGGTTTCTTCGGACCACCTTCTGGTTGCAGTGCACATCCTGGGGAAAACCAATGACTTAGCGGACAGACTCAGCAGAGTAATCCTGGTTCCACACGAGCAGTCAGTGGCGAGCATGATCTTAGGTTGCTGGGGTCATCCTTGCAACCTTTTTGCCTCTCCCCTCAACAACAAATGCGGCAAGATGTTCATCGTGCATACAGCTGCAGTCATAACAGATGGGTTCTCCTGCTGTCAGGCGGGTCCTCGGTCGGCCGAATTCCAAAGTCCAGGTCCGGCGCCGGCCGCCGTCGCCCCCTCCCTGACATCAGCGCGACAGGGGCACAAAGGAACCAGCCAATGCCATTTTCTTCAGTCTTTCTTGCCGTGCGGTGCCCGAAGCAGAAGCAGTTCGCAAATGCCGGTCGGCCAGCTCCTGAAATTATGAAATTTGGAAACCGAAGTCTTCTTAATAGCTAAGTACCCCGTTGGGGAAACTTTTCTTGCCTCAGACCGATGTCAGACAAAGTTAATAATTGTATTTCTTGTGGGAAGCAAATACCGCATAAGGATTTCCATTCCCTCTGTATACCTTGTTTAGGCCCAGACCACGACGTCTCGGTCTGTCACTTTTGTGCTACATTCAACAAACGCACTATTAAGCTTCGGGCGGAGTTCGCCCAGCATTATTTTGGAAAAGCGTTTAACTGTACTATGTCGTCGGATACTCCGGTTTTGTTTAAAAAACGCAAAGACAAGGACCGACACACGAGGTCCGCGGCCTCTACCGACACCACTCCAGCTCGGCCCACACCCCGACTACAGATACCGAAGCCACTCTTGGCGTTGAAACTCAGAATGTGGACAGGTCCACCTCCACTCAAGGTGTCTTCAGACCTTCCTCTTCTTTCTCCATCAAGGCTTTCACAAAGTATAAAGCAACCATGCACTCTAAGAGACCAGCTACAAAGGGCCCATCTCCAGGCCCCATGCCTAAGAAACAGATGCTTAAAATGGCTAAGGATTTAATTACTCTAATCAGAGGCTCTCACCCCCCACCGGACAAAAGGCCCAGAGTGGAGGAAGATTCCCCCTCCTCTGATCAGGGCTCCATTATTTCAGAGCACTCTGATGATGAGGAACATTCTTACTCCCCTTTTGAAGACTCTGATGCGGAGGAGTCCATCCCTTCTGTATCCCCCCTGAGGATTACTCATTTGGGGAAACTTTGCATACCTTAAGGGGAACACTTCCACTGGGAAGGCCAGGATTATTCAGATTCCAAGAAAAGGCTCAGGGAGTTTCTCTTGTTACCTCAGCATAGGCCTCTGGCTATACCTCCTGTCTTGGACATCCTAGATGTTTACTCAGAGGCCTGCCTTAACCCGGACTCTCTACCTCCAGCTCCAGTTAAGCCTGACAGGTACTACAGGGTTCCTGACTCGCACCAATTTCTTTACAAAAGCCATGCTGCTGACCCAGAAACCATCTCACAGGGCCCCAAGGGAGTTAAAGCCTCCATTGCCAAAAATCCATTGCCTTCTTTGAGAGATTCCAGATCCTTAGAAAGGTGGGGAAAAAAGGTATATACCTTGGCTACCTTATCCATGAGGGCCTTAAACCGTCAGTTCCATATGCTAAAATAAAAAAAACAATTTTTGTTATCACAATTGAAGAGTAAAATGTCACAACCTGAACAACCAGACTTGAAGGAGTTGCAGGATTTGATGCATAGTGCAGAACAAGTGGGTAAGCATACTTTACAATGTGGTTTTGATGCTCTAGAGGCCTCGTGTAGAGCTGCTGTTACAGGATCAGTCATACGTAGGCATGCCTGGCTCAAGGAACAAGCCTTGCCTGATCATGTCAAAGCTAAATTACTAGACGCCCCTCTTCAAAAGGATGTACTATTTGGTGCTAATGCTGAGGAGGTATTAAGGAAAATGGAGGAAAAGGCTAAATCAATGCAAACTGTGAAAGAATTTCTACAGGTTCAACCCCCACGTTTTAGTAGAAATTGGCCTTCCAAAAACTGGTCCTTTCCTGCCACAGGCAGACCCCAAAGAGGCAGATACAGGTGCCCGAGGGGCAGAGGACAATCCCAAGGCTCGTATAGAGGCAGACAATGGCAAGCTCCTACACAAAGAGGTGGTGAGGACAACTTGCAATCTTTCAGAAAGCAAACCCAATGACTTTCCCCTTTGCATGCCAACCAGGTTTCAAATGGCAGCCCCCTTAGGAGGAAAGCTGGCATTGTTTTCAAAAAATTGGCATGTTGTCACAAAGGACAAATGGATCCTGGACATTATAAACAGAGGCTACAAATTCCATTTTCACACCCTTCCAAAAATGAGAGGCATGCCAAACCTGCCACACAATCAAAGGGCAGAGGCACAAAAGCAAATTACAGATCTCATAAACATGAAAGCTATTCAAGAGGTACCTACGCATCTAACAAGGTCAAGGTTTTTATTCCAGGCTATTTCTGGTGCCAAGGAAGGGAAAAGATTGGAGACCTATTTTGGATCTATCCATCCTAAACACATTTCTACTGCACCAAAATTCAAGATGCTCACTCTACAGCAACTTCTTCCCATGCTGGGCAAGGAGTCTTGGCTGGTAACATTGGACCTCAAGGAGGCATACCTGCATGTCCCAATCAGACAAAATTGCAGAAGGTACCTCAGATTTCTTGCAGGTTCAACCCATTATCAATTCTCTGCATTGCCCTTTGGCTTATCTACTGCGCCCAGAGTATTCACGAAATGCCTGGCATCAGTAATTGCCTACTGCAGACTTCAAGGGATACAAATATATCCCTATTTGGACGACTGCCTGATCCAAGCAGACAGCAAGTACATTCTTCTGAAACATCTGGCTTATGTAATAATGTTATTGAAATCTCTGGGATACACAGTCAACAAAAATAAATCAAGGCTAATACCCTCTCGGAAGATAATTTTCCTGGGTGCCAATTTGGACACAAAAACCCAGATGGCCTACCTCACGCCAGAGAAGCAGGGGCAACTAATACAATACTTCAGAACACTAGCACATTGCACCAGGTTAACTACAAGGAAAATCCTGCAGGCTCTGGGATTCATGGCATCTTGCATCTTACTAATCCCATGTGCAAAGCTGCATATGAGGAAACTACAATGGTACCTAAAAAACATATGGTCTCAACGCAGCCACAGTTTGGAAATAATAATACCACTAATTCCATGTCTGCAAAAGGAATTTCTGTGGTGGGCTCAAGCATGTCAAACAAACACAGGTCTTCCATTCAGCAAGCCTCAAGCAAATCAAGTCATCACAACAGACGCCTCGGACTATGCCTGGGGGGCGCACATGACAGAACGGTGCATTCAGGGCAAATGGTCCCAAAAAGAAAAGCACCTTCACATCAATCAAAAATAAATGCTAGCAGTAATAAATGCTATGAAAGCTTTCAAGGACCTTCTAAAACCAGGTCAATTATTGATAAGAACGGACAACACCACAGTCATGTGGTACATAAACAAACTGGGAGGAACACATTCTTACCCCTTATGCAGACTGGCCATGTCACTTTGGAACATGGCCATGGACTTACAAATGGAACTACAAGCACAGTACTTGCCAGGCAAGGAAAACATGCTGGCAGACAACCTAAGCAGGAATATGACAGATCCACACGAATGGAAATTGCATCCAAAAGTTTTTACAGAAATAATCCAAGAATGGGGAAGGCCAGACATAGATCTCTCTGCCTCCCACAAGAATCATCAATTGACAAAATTCTGCTCAAGGATCTTCCATCCAAAGGCCTGGAGAGTGGATGCTCTTTCAGTTGGACATCAATGACAGTTTATGCCTTCCCTCCCCTTCCTCTGCTGCCCAAAGTTCTATTAAAGACCAAAGCAGACAGACCAAAGATGATTCTCATTGCTCCGGACTGGCCAAGGCAACACTGGTACCCATTCCTGAGGAGCCTGACGCATTCCCCACCATGGACCCTGCCTCTAATGCCGCCTCTTCTGACTCATCACAGTTTCAAAACTGTTCACAGCCAGCTAAAAACACTCAATCTAGCCGCATGGAAGATTCCTTAGCATCTCAACAGGCCCTACTCTCCAAGGAGAGGTGCAGGATGTCATTTTGGAGGCCAGAAGGCCATCAACTAGAAAAGCTTACCCCGCAAAATGGAAACGTTTTTGTGTCTGGAATGAGAAAAAGGGCCAGGATCCTGGCAAACTGAATTTACCTCAAATACTACAATATTTGGCTGAACTGCTAAGCAGTGGACTTTTTCTCCTCCATCAAAATACATGCCTCAGCCATTTCTGCAGAATACAACACTGATCCACCTTTATTCTCTCACCCTCTCTTAAGACAGTTCCTCAGAGGGGCTAAGAATTTAAGGCCTTCAAGGAAACAACCAATACCTGCTTGGGATCTTAATTTCATTCTGGAAAAATTGACCTTGCCTCCTTTTGAGCCAGCTGCCTCATCAGATTTGCAATATTTGTCCTGGAAAACAGCTTTCCTTCTGGCTATCACCTCAGCTCGTATAGTTTCAGAACTACAGGCTCTCATGACTGTCCAGCCTTTTATCATCTTCCATCAGGACAGAGTTTCCTTACGAACCAACCCATCCTTTATGCCTAAAGTGGTATCCAGGGTAGCTTTAAATCAGGCCATACATTTACCTACTTTTTATCCTAATCCTCAAAACAAAGGGGAGAGATTACTACATTCCTTGGACATCCACAGACAGCTGCGTTATTATTTGGACAGAACAAAGCCTTTCAGAAAATCAGAACTGCTCTTTGTGGCCTATGCGGTAGGAGCTCAAGGGAAACCAATTTCCAAACGGACAATCTCAAAATGGATAGCCCACTGCATACGCTTTTGCTATTCCTTTCATGGCAAAACTGTTCCTACAGGCATTAGAACTCATTCCACCAGGGCCACAGCCACCTCTGCAGCCTTCCTCAGAGGAGTTCCTACCAAGGATATTTTGGAAGCAGCCACTTGGAGTTCTGTGCATACCTTCTCCAAGCACTACAACCTACCATTATACTCCAAATCTAGAGCAGGCTTTGCCACTGCAGTCTTGCAGGGCATTTTGGCTCCTCCTAGTTCCAACTAGTGCCTACCACCCCTTTGTTAGCTTTGGGATTCTACCCATCTGTTATGACTGCAGCTGTATGCACGATGAACATAGTACAGTTTTGTACCTACCATAAATGTAGATGTTCGAGTGCTAATACAGCTGCAGTCCAGGTTTCCCTCCCTCCTTCCCGTCTTGGGACAGGCATATAGGCTAACACATCCTCATACAACCTGATTGGGGTTTTCATTTATGATGTATTTGCTTGCAACTACTGTATTTTGATTATATAGTACTGCATTATCTCACAATTTTATTATTGCCTTCCTTCTGGGGTCACCTGACATCTGGGGCAAGAAAGACGGAAGAAAATGGCGTCGTCTGGTTCCTTTGTGCCCCTGTCGCGCTGACGTCAGGGAGGGGGTGACAGCGGCCAGCGCTGGACCTGGACTTTGGAATTCGGCCGACCGAGGACCCGCCTGACGGCAGGAGAACCCATCTGTTATGACTGCAGCTGTATTAGCACTCGAACATCTACATTTATGGTAGGTACAAAGCTGTACTTTCTTTGCTCTGATCCCTCCTTCGGGAGAGTCCCTAATGGATGCACTGATCCACGATTGGCCCCTAGGTCTCTTTTATGCTTACCCCCTTTCCCGTCTCATCCCGAAGTTGCTTCAGAAGTCAAGCGGGCTGAAGAGCTCAGTCATCCTCATTGCCCCCCTTCTGGCCTTGTCAGGTTTGGTTCCCTTCCTGTTGTCTCATCTGAAATATCCTCCATGGATACTGGAGCCAAGACAGGGCCTCCTCTCTCATCCGTCAGGGATGCAGCACCCAAACCTTCATGCTCTCAGGCTGACTGCTTGGTTTCTCCACTTCCCACCCTAGCTAGACAGTCCAGGCTTGCTTTCCCGGTCCATAAAAATTCTTCTAGCCTTACAAAAGGCTTCTAAGAAGTCTACACCAGTAAGTGGAAATGGTTCACCATTTGGGCTACAGATAGTAATATTGATCCATTTTCAGCACCAGTATTGGATATTCTTCTCTTTCTTACTACTGTATTTAATAAAGGAGCTAGCTTCAATTAGCTGCTATTTCTAATTTTCACTCTTCTAGTCAATCTCGTTCCCTGACCACCTTTAGATTATGCAAATCCTTTATGAAAGGTATTTTCTTGTTAAGGCCTCTGATCAAGGACCCACCTTGGAATTTCACTGTTATGCTGCAGGGACTCCGGGACCTTTTGAACCAGCTGCCAGTTGCGGCATGAAGTTTTTATCATATATGACAATCTTTTTGCTGGCTATAACTTTGGCCAAGAGAATTTCTGAGTTTGCAAGCCTTATCCTCCAAACCTCCTTGGATGATTTTCATAAGGACAGGGTCTCTTTATTTACCAGTCCCTCTTTTATGCCTAAAGTAGCCATGGAAAACGATGTCATTCAGTCCATTCATTTACCAGTGTTCTTCCTGAGTATTTCTAATAAATGGGAGTATGTCCTACAACTTCTCGACGTGCATAGATGATTACATTTCTATCTGCACGGAAGTAAACACAGGAAGTCTGAACAATTTTTCGTAGCCTTCTCAGCTAACAAAGTAGGCCAAGCAGTTTCCAAGATTACTTTAGCAAAATGGATAACTGGCTGTATCACTTTCATTTACTCACAAAAGGGCCTAGAATGACCTTGACCTCCTAGGGCACACTCCACTAGTGCCATGGCTATTTCTTTACCTTTTCATCTGTTACATTGATGATATTTGTACAGCAGTGACGTGGTCTAGCAGTCATACCTTCGTGTTACATTACAAGTTGGATATCATTTCTAGGAGCAGGGCTTCCTATGGCTCAGTGATGATCCAGCTTATTCTTCCATGAGAGCTTCCCGGGAATTAAGTATCTGGGGACTTGGACTCTGTCGTGATCAGATTAAAAAGTTATGTACCATAACTTGGCACAGGTATTGCCCGTCTTCATTCCTCCTCACTTTCCCACCCAGCCATCCCACTGCCTTAGTCTTCTAGAGGATTGTGGAACATGACGGGACGCATAAGTCCCATGTCTGAGCCTCATCTGCCGTTCTTTTGCTGTCTGGATGTATGGAATTGGCAAACTCAATCTGAGGTGTTTGGGTGGGTGTAGTGCATTATGGGTAAGAATGAGGAGCTTGAGAGTCGGGTCCAAGTCTGGAGAATGTGGCTGAGTCGGATCCGAGACCATATCATGAGGAGTAATGAAGACAGACAACACAGATGCCAAGTTATGGTAAGACATAAATTTTTATTTAAAAAGATTAACAATTGCTTGAAGTGTGGGAAGCACATCCTGCATAAAGATTTTCACTCATTTTGTCTGCTCTGCTTGGAGCCTCTGCACAAACTCTCAAATTGTCCTGACTGCGCAGAATTCCATGCAGAAGCCTTCAAATGTAAGGTCAAATTAGTAGCCACCAATATGGAGTCTCTATCTTAGGTTTCCTCCCATGGTACAGCAACCCACTGCCACCACAGGGCCTTCACAAACACAAGCTTGGGGTATTATCATTCTGAAGAAATGGAAAGACAAGAAGACCAAAGAGAACCATAGAAGACCAAAGACTATGACTTTCCCAAGAAAATTCCAGCTGTAGTCGAGGAGTCACCCAAAGACCCACGTGAGGTGCCTTTGCAGCCCCCTGGTCCAGTGACTCCTAGGCCCAAACCCTTTGGCATGACACCTTGGGAGGTTGCTGTGGTTTCCGGTGTACCTACCACTGTTGCCCTGTCTCAGATGTCGGTCAATCTGAGGTCTCTCAACAGGCCTCTGCATCCAGCATTCACAATGTGGGTCTCGAGGGAAACTCCCTTCCAAAAACTTAACCAAAGTCGCAGTCGAATGACCGCAGCCACAAGTCATCCATCATAAACAGGCACCTTAACCGAAGTGGACCACTCCCCCCCCCCCCTTTCAGCCTCTTGTTTCCGGACTAAGACCACAGCAGTTCATGGCTTTCAAGAAATGCAGAAGAAAGCCTTCCAAATTTCTGCTGTTGAAGCCTCCTCATCCAAAAGAAGCAGGGAGATGGCATTTCAGAAAGATTCTGATTCCTCAGGCTCAAAAGATGAGAACCTTTCTTTTGGGATACCCTTTGAAGAATGAAGGAAGTTTTCAATTGGGAAAGCAAGCAGTTCTGACAATTTGAGCCATTGCGAGGAACGTCAAAGTTCACCTCTCAGGCCAGGCTATCTCTCCTCTGCATGTAGTACTGGATGATGTTTTTGAAGACATTGTTATACAGCCCAGTTCTTTATCACATACTCCTAGGAATGCAGACCGGTATTAGAGTGCCTGAATCTCACAAGCACCTTTACTAAAATCCCAAGGCTTGACCACTCCGTCTGTACTGAATCCAAAAAAGGTGCATCTAAGGGACCAGCTAGATGTACCTTACTAAAAGATAGGGAAATATTTGACAGATTTAGTAAAAAAGCTTTAGCCTCTGTTGCCCTTGGAATGAGAGCTTTGACTTGCTTGTTCCATATGGTAAAGTATCTTGAATCTCTGCAGGATAAAATTGTAGCTAAGGGTGGACTCTGTTGCAGATGGAAACTTATCAAAGGAAATTCAGGAAACAGCAATAGAAGCTTTACAAGTCTCCTGACACTCCTTAATGTGTGGCTGTGATGCTTCATTTGCATCATGCAGAGCATCTGGCACAGGTTCTATCATCCACAGACATGCATGACTTGGGACCCAGCTCCTCTGAGATTAGGTCAAGGCTGAAGTAATGGATACTGCACTAGACAAAGAATTCCTTCTCGAAATTCCAGCTGAGCAGGTTTTCACAAAGCTGGATAAGAAAAGAAAGCAAATAAAAACTGTGAAGGAATTTTATCGGTCGATGACACCAAGGTACAGTAGGAATTACTCCTCAAAACCTTGGCCTTTCATCCCTGGACAAGACAGGGTTATGACCCTGTCTCCCCTCCAAACATTTGGCTGGAAGACTCTCGCTCCTAAATCAAAAAAAAAATGGAAAACCATCAGGAGGGACCAATTGGTTTTAGGTACTGCATCCACTTCAGAGAAGTTCCATCCTTCTTGGGCATTCTAAAACCACCAAAAGAATAGAAGTCTTTGATCACCTGTCCTCCAGGAACAACTATTCCACTGGTTAATTCAACCTGTTTCTCCAGTTCAGGAGGGAAAAGACTTCTGCTCAAGGATCATTGTAGCTCCAAGAAAGAAGGGCACTTGGAGGCCCATCTTGGCCCTTTAAAAACTAAACAAGTTTTTTAATATCCCAAAGTTCAAAAGGCTTACCTTGTATAAAATACTTCCCATGATATTCCAAGATGTTTTCTTGGTTACTCTAGACCTAAAAGGCACTTACCTTCATGTCCCTATAACAGACAGTCAGAGGAAGTAGTAACTGTCTGTCACTTCAGTGATGTGCTTTACCATTTTGGCTGTCCACTGCTCCCAGAGTTTTCATAACTCTGAGTTCATATTTACACCTACTTAAAGGATTGTCTCATATAGGGAAAATTCACAACAAAGACCCTAGATGCCCTTCAGATCACTGTAAACTGCTTTTAGAAGGTAGGTATCACCTTAAAGTTTCAGAAGTTGCAAACACTTTCAAAGAACTTTCTGTGAACCCTCATAGATTCAGCCCAAAAGAAATCCTTCCAGGTTAAGATCTCTCTCCTGACAAACTACCTGGGCAGCCTGTTTCTAAAGCAACACATCTTAGCAAGGGAATTTCTGATGATTCTGGTATAAATGGCATTCTCATTATCCATCTTATTTATTATTAAACTGAGCGCTTAGAATGTACCTGTGAACTTAGTCTGCCACTGTCGAATGATTCACTGTGAGATGTTCTTCGTGTTTCACTGTTGCAGTCATTACATTTGGGGTAATCTGCTGGCAGGTTGCCCTCAATCGGCCTGAATATCAAAGTCTTGGGTCCTGCGTCGGTTGCTGTCTCCTCTTGCATGACGTCAGGTTTCAGGGGTATAAAACATGCAGCCAACGCCATTTTCTTAAGTCTTTCTTGCTGCGCAGTGCCTGAAGCAGAAGCAGTTCGTAAGTGCCAGTCCGACTCCTGAAATTTTCGCATTCGAGTTTCAGAACTGAAGTGTTCAATTAAAGCTAAGTACCCCGTTAGGGAAACTTTTTCTTGCTCCTTACCGATGTCAGTAAAAGTTAATAATTGCATTACTTGTGGGAAGCAAATACCTCATAAGGATTTTCATTTGTTATTTTGTCCATACTGGAGCTTTTCTCCCCGGGCCTCTACTGTAAACGGATATATGTCCAGCTAGACTAGCCCGGTCAACAAATGTAAAATAAAAAATAAAATAAATTTGTACTTTATTCCTTGCCTAGGCCCAGATCATAATGTGCCTCGCTGTTTGTTTTTTGCTAGATTTAACCAATGCACTATTAAGCGTCGGTATATCTTTGCTTCAAAATATTTTGGAAACAGATTTAATTACCCTGAAATGTCGTCGGATAGTAATCCGACTACCGGAGTTCACATAAAACGCAAAGAGGAGGACAGAGACAGACCGTCAAGGTCCAAACCCGACAAAGCTTCTTCTAAGCCAGTCGCCGGTACACAGTGAAGCACTTTCGCAGCCCCTGATGCCCGCTACTTTTGAGTTGCAGGCCTCTACCGAGACCCATGTGGAGTCTGGCATGCCGCGAGGTTCTCAGAGTATTGTACCCACATATGCCTCTCCCTCGGATGGGTCCAGAGCCGCTGAGCAGGCACCGGCTTCTGAGGGTGTTTTCAGGCCTCAACATTTCTATGTAAAACCGATGCCAGCTTCAAAAACAAAAGCAACTTCTAAGGGTAAAAAGTCAACGCATGAGCCAAGTGCTCAGGCCTCTATGCCTAAAAAACAGATTATCAAAATGGCTGAAGACTTAATTATCTTGATCAGGGGGTCCCAACCACCCCCCTGATAAGAGGCCTAGTCAAGACACTGATTTATGAATCTTCCGATCAGGTTTCTATTTCTTCTGATCAGGAATTTTCTATACCACCCTATGAGGATTCAGATGCAGAGGAATCCATCCCATCTGCATCTCCTCCTGAAGATTATTCTTTTGGAGAAACCTTGCATACTTTAAGGGAACATTTTCATTGGGAGAGTCAGGATTTCTCGGAATCCAAAAAGAGGCTTAGGGATTTCCTTCTTCCTCAGCATAGGCCTTTGGCTATACCTCCTGTATTAGACATTGTTGTTGTGTTTTCGGAATCAAGCACGACTCCTGATTCCCTACCTCTGGCTCCTAGTAAGCCAGACAGATATTACAGGATTCCTGACTCCCACAAATTTTTATTCAAAAATCCTGCTGCTGACCCTGAAACTATCTCACAGGGTCCCAAAGGGGTGTAAAGGCCTCAACTGCTAAGAAGCCTACCCCCTCTCATAGAGATTCCATGGCGCTGGATAGATGGGGAAAGGTTTATACATCTGCAGCCTTAACAATTAGGGCCTTAAACTGCCAGTTTCATATGCTTAAATATCAACAGCATGTTATGGGATTATTGAAACAGAAAATGATGTTGATTTCTGTATGTGTGGAAAATAAAGAATTACAGGAATTATTGCATGCAGCAGAACAGGTTGGAAAGCATACTTTGCAATGTGGTTTTGATTCCTTGGAGGCCTCTTAAAGGGCCACAGTTACTGCATCTGTGATGCCTGGCTCAAGGAGCAAAATCTGCCTGATCATGTTAAAGCTAAATTGTTGGATGCACCTTTACAGCATGACACTCTTGTTTGGTAATAAGGCAGAAGAGGTTTTAAAGGTTTTAAAGAAAATGGAAGACAAAGCTAAATCTATGCAAACTGTAAAAGATTTCTTACAAGTGCAGCCACCCAGATTCAGTAGACACTGGCCTACAAAAAATTGGTCCTTTCCTTTGTCCGACAGAGCCTCACTGGGCAAATCCAGGTGCTCAAAAGGCTCTAGATACCAATCACAGGGTTCTTACAGGTCAAAGCAATGGGATGCCCCTAACCCCAAATCTGGAGGAAACAAAGCACGACCCTACAGTAAACAAGTCTCAATGACTTCCCTCTGCCATCACAAAGCACTTATCTTTTAGCAGCCCCCTTAGGGGGAAAATTAGCACTTCATGCTCAGAACTGGCAGTTAATAACCCAGGACAAGTGGGTATTAAACATAGCATCCCAGTGATACAGATTTCATTTCCATACCTTGCCAATTCCAAACGGTTGGCCAGATTTGCTACAAAATCAATGGGCAGAGGCACAGAAACACGTTATGTCCCTCATGGATATGAGGCTATTCAACCAGTACCAGAACAGGAAAAAGGGCAAGGGTTTTATTCAAGACTGTTCCTGGTACCCAGAAAAGACAATGCCTGGCACCCAATACTGGATTTAACGATTTTGAACACATTCTTGGACATCCCAAAATTCAAAATGTTGACTTTGCAACAGCTTTCTCCCATGCTGGGCAAGAACACTTGGTTAGTGACTCTAGACTTAAGAGGCATACCTGCATATCCCAATAAGGGAATCGTGCAGAAGATACCTCTGCTTCATGGCTTGTTTTATGCATTACCAATTCTCTGCACTGCCCTTTGGCTTATCTACTGCGTCTAGGGTCTTTACAAAGTGCCTGGCACCAGTAATTGCATTTTGCAGACAAAGAAGCATACAAATCTATCCTTACTTGGACGACTGTCTCATTCAAGCAGAAAACAAGGACATACTTCTTCAACATCTGGCTTTTATAAAAAGGCTTCTAACATGCCTAGGGTATACAATAAACGAAAATAAATCACAACTGGTACCCTCTCAAAAGATTGCATTCCTGGGTGCAAGCTTGAATGCAACTGTCCAGATGGCTTACCTTACGCCAGGCAAGCAAAGGCAACTGACTATTTACTTCAAACAGATGGCAACAAAAATTCCAGATGTCCTTCAAGAATGCAACTGCAGTCATAACATATGAGTTGTCCTGCCTCAGGCAGCCCTCGGTTGGCCGGATTCCAAAGTCTGGGTCCGACGGCTGATGTCGCATTTCTCTCCGTCAGAGCGGCTGGAGTATATAAGCATCAGCCGACGCCATCTTCTTCATTCAGTCTTGCCGTGCAGTGCCCGAAGCAGAAGCAGTTCGCAAGTGCCGGTCGGTCAGCTCCTGTATTCTTCGTAACCGAAGTCATCAAAAAAGCTAAGTATCCTGTTGGGGACCTTTTCTTGCCTCAGCCAATGTCAGAAATTACTGAAAAAGTAAATAATTGTTTGTCTTGTGGTAAACAAATACCTCATAAGGATTTCCACTCTCTCTGTCTTCCTTGCCTTGGCCCAGACCACGACGTCTCGGCCTGTGCCGCCTGTGCTCGCTTCAACAAGCGCACCCTCAGGCGCCGGATGGAGTTCGCTGAAGAGTTTTTCGGCGAAAAATTTGATTATACAATGCCGTCGGAACAACCGACAACGCAGACTCCTAAGAAACGAAAAGACCGGGACCGACATCCTCGGCCCGCATCTTGCACCGATACCACGCCAAAACTAACCGTGAGTGCACCGGTTCCCTCTGAGGCGGTTATTCCACCGCTCCGAACCGAAGACACCGCATTACCGATACCGGAGGCCACTCCGCCAGTTATTGATTTTCCTCCGGATACCGAAACCGAGGAAATGCCCGAGACCATTGCTGTTGATAAGGTCACCCCTGCACGTGGAGTGGCTAGGCCTCCCATGTCCATGTCTATCAAGGCCTACACACGTGCCAAGGCAACCAGCAAGTCCAAGCATCTTTCTGCTAAAACATTACCTCAGCCTACTCCTGAAACTCAAATCATGTCCATGGCCGCAGATTTAATTTCCCTGATCAGAGGCTCCCAGGCCCATATTGAGAGGGCATCCCAGCCTCCTCCTGATAAGAGGCCCAGGGTTGAACCCTCTGACCCTCTGCCTTCAGATGAAGATTCTGAGGACTCTGATCACTCCGAAAGCCAGCAAGAGCCCTTCCAGACCTATGAGGATTCAGATGCAGAGGACTCCATTCCCTCGGCCTCTCCTCCTGAGGATATTTCTTTTGGGGAAGTTCTGCATTCCATGAGGGAGCATTTTAAGTGGCAAGGGCAGGAATTTTCTGATTCCAGAAAGCGCCTTCGAACCTTCCTCAAAAAGCCTCAACACAGACCCTTAGCTATACCTCCTGTGCTTGATGTTTTGGATGACCTATACTCTGACTCAAGTGTTACCCCTGATACTCTTCCTCCTGCTCCTGTCAAGCCTGACAGATACTATAAGGTCCCAGAAACCCATTCTCATTTATTTAGGGCCCATGCTGTTGATTTAGAAACAATTTCCCAGGGGCCTAAAGGGGTTTCAGCTACCACCTCCAAAAATCCTTTGCCTTCCGACAGGGAAGCAAGGTCCTTAGAGAGATGGGGGAAGAAGGTCTACACCTCTACTACTTTACCTATGAGAGCTCTCAATTGTCTCTTTCACATGTTTCAATATCAGGATTTCCTGTTAGATGATTTACAGAAAAGTTTGGCCTCTCCTGCACCTTTAGATAGGAAGTCTTTGCAGGAGGCTGTGCATAACTCTCAGCAGGTTAGCAATCATTTTTTACAGTGTGGATATGATGCATTGGAGGCTTCATGTAGGGCAGCTATGACAGGGGCGGTCATTCGTAGACATGCATGGCTAAAAGAACAACCTTTACCAGCTCATGTTAAGTCAAAACTTCTTGATGCACCCTTGGAAAAGAGCAAGCTTTTTGGTGCTAATGCTAAAGATGTGTTAAAGTCCATTGAGGAAAAAGCCAAGTCAGTTCAGACAGTCAAGGATTTCCTCCAGGTTCAGCTGCCCAGATTCAGCAGGAACTGGCCTTCTAAAAACTGGTCCTTTCCTAATCCTGAAAGGTTTCAAAGGGGCAAAAACAGGCGTGCCCGAGGAAGAGGACAATACAGAGGATCCTACAGGGGACGACAATGGCAACCAACAAACCAAAGAAGTGACACAGGGGTTTCCCCTGCACTGCAGGGACAATCTCAATGACTTTCCTCTACTTCCACTGACCAAGGAGCAAACAGAAGTTCCTTTGGGCGGAAAGTTATCTCTGTTTTCAAAAAATTGGCACAAACTGACAAAAGACAAATGGATTTTGGACATTATAGACCACGGTTACAGGTTCCACTTTCATACCTTGCCAAGAAAACAAGGCATGCCAAACCTTCCACAAAATCAGAGGGCAGAGGCTATCAAGCAAATTTCTCTGCTTGCTCAGATCAAAGCAATAGAAAAAGTTCCACAACAAGAACAAGGTCAGGGGTTTTATTCAAGACTGTTCCTTGTTCCAAGAAAAGAACATCAATGGAGACCAATACTGGACTTGTTTGCTCTAAACACTTTTCTCATAGTACCAAAGTTCAAAATGCTGACTTTACAGCAACTCCTTCCCATGCTGGGCAAGGGGTCTTGGCTGATTACTCTGGACCTCAAGGAGGCATACCTGCATGTCCCTATCAGACACAGCTGCAGAAGATACCTCAGATTTCTTGCAGGGCCAGAGCACTATCAATTCTCAGCATTGCCATTTGGCTTATCTACTGCGCTCAGAGTATTCACGAAATGCCTGGCATCAGTAATTGCTCATTGCAGGCTCCAGGGGATTCAAATCTACCCGTACCCGGACGATTGCCTCATACAAGCGAACAACAAACTAACTTTGACAAAAAACTTGAATTATGTCATACACTTGCTACAGGCTCTGGGATACACCGTCAACTTTCAAAAGTCAAGACTTCAGCCATCCCAGCAAATAACCTTCTTAGGAGCCAAACTAGACACAGCCTCTCAAATGGCTTACCTGACAGAAGACAAGCAAAAGAAGTTGACTCATTACTTCAAAAGTTTAGCAAAGCTCACCCAGATGACTGCAAGGAGTTTCCTACAGGCCCTGGGTTACATGGCATCCTGCATTCTCTTGGTCCCACTAGCAAGACTACACATGAGAAAGCTTCAATGGTACTTAAAAAGCTTATGGTCTCAACACAGCAACAACCTAGGAGCAACTATCCCACTCATTCCATGCCTTCAAAAGGAATTTCTATGGTGGGCCACAGTAAGCCAGTCAAACACAGGCATGTCGTTCAAAAAACCTCAGATAAACACAGACAATGACCACAGACGCCTCAGACCTTGGATGGGGGCGCACATGGAGGGCAGATGTATTCAAGGGCAATGGTCCCCAAAGGAAACACATCTGCATATCAACCAAAAAGAAATGCTAGCAGTAATGCATGCCATTGAGGCCTTTGGACAACAACTTCAACAAGGCCACCTACTAATACGGACAGACAACACCACTGTGATGTGGTACATAAACAAGCAGGGGGGCACTCATTCTTACCCCCTTTGCAGACTGACAATGAATCTTTGGGAAAAATCACTGGGTCTAAACATACAGCTACAATCCCAGTTTGTTCCAGGCAAAGACAATGTTCTGGCGGACAGTCTAAGCAGGAATTTCCTAGACCCCCCACGAATGGAGGCTACATCCAGACATCTTTATACGACTCACCTCGACATGGGGCAGGCCGGACGTGGACCTATTTGCCTCCCACCTCAATCATCACTTACAAAAGTTCTGCTCAAGGACATATCATCCACAAGCATGGAAAGTAGATGCCCTCTCATTCAACTGGAGCTCCCTAATAATTTATGCATTTCCACCCTGCCACTGATGACCACAGTGTTATTAAAGATCAAGGCAGAGCAACCGAAGGGGATCCTAATAGCTCCAGACTGGCCAAGACAACACTGGTACCCACTACTACAGAGCATATGTCACAACAAAACGTGGGCCCTTCCACAATGGCCCCAGCTTTTGACTCAACACAACTTCAGGACTGTTCATCCCAACATCCAGACTCTACAGCTAACAGCTTGGGAAATCCCATAAATAACCTCAATTTACCTCTCTCGAAGGAAGTTCAGCGGATACTAACAGAAGCCCGCAGACCATCCACCAGAAAGGCTTATTCAGCCAAATGGAAGAGATTCAGCATTTGGAATACCAACAAGGGTCATGATGCATCTCTTTTGAGCATCCCACTCATTCTGGAATACTTGGCAGATATGTTACATAACGGACTCAAATATTCTTCCATAAAAATACATGCTTCAGCTATCTCAGCTAGATACAACACTGATCCACCTGTGTTTTCACATCCTTTGCTAAGGCAATTTCTTAGAGGAATCAAGAATATAAAGCCCCCAAGAAAGGCACCAGTTCCAGCTTGGGACCTCAGTTTTGTCCTAGAAAAATTGACTCTACCTCCCTTCGAGCCAGCAGCTTCTGTGGATTTACAATTTCTTTCCTGGAAGACAGCTTTCCTGCTGGCCATAACCTCAGCAAGAAGGGTTTCGGAATTACAGGCCTTAATGGCAATACCACCATTCATAACTTTTCACAGAGACAGGGTCTCCCTACGAACCAACCCTACATTTCTGCCAAAAGTGGTATCCAGGGTTTCTTTAAATCAAGCAATTCACCTGCCTACCTTCTTTCCCAATCCTGAGAACAAAGGGAAAAGACTGTTACATACCTTGGACATACACAGACAACTTCGCTACTACCTAGACAGAACCAAGACCAGTAGGAAGTCTGATCAACTATTTGTAGCTTACGCCCCTGGAGTACAAGGAAAAGCAATCTCCAAACAGACAATTTCAAAATGGATTGGACATTGCATCAGATTCTGTTATTCCTTCCATGGAAAGAGTGTGCCAGCCAATGTCAGACCACACTCCACCAGAGCTACAGCCACCTCTACAGCTTTTTTTAAGAGGGGTGCCTACAAAAGGATATTCTAGAAGCTGCTACATGGAACTCCGTGCATACATTTTCCAAACACTACAACCTCCCTTTATATTCCAGATCCAGAGCAGGCTTTGCTTCGGCAGTCCTGCAGGGATTGATAGCTACACCATCCTTTTCATAGAGCATACCACCTCCCCCAGCTAAGCTATGGTATTCAACCCATATGTTATGACTGCAGTTGCATTCTTGAAGGACATAGTACAGATGTCCTTCAAGGATGCATCTGCAGTCCTTACAAATGGGTTGTCCTGTCGTCAGGCAGCCCTTCATTCGGCCGGATTCCAAAGTCTGGGTCTGGCCTCGGCTGGTGTCGCACTTCACCCGACGTCATAGCTGCAGTTCTTCGGGTATGAAGGCATCAGCCAACGCCATTTTCCTCAGTCTTTCTTGCCGCGTGGCGCCCGAAGCAGAAGCTGTTCGCAAGTGCCGGTCGGTCAGAACCAGAGATTACTACAAGTACCGAAGACTTCTAAAAAGCTAAGTACCCCGTTGGGGACTCTTTCTTGCCTCAGCCGATGTCAGAAAAAGTGAATAACTGTAACTTGTGGGAAACAAATACCTCATAAAGATTTCCACTCTTACTGCTTACCTTGCTTAGGCCCAGACCACGACGTAGCAGCTTGTCTAGCCTGTGCTTCTTTCAACCGACGGACGCTTAGACGTCGGTCGGAATTTGCTGAAGAGTTTTTCGGCTCCGATTTTGCTTACATTATGCCATCGGATCCTCCGACTACGCAAATTTCTAAAAAGCGCAAGGAAAAGGACCGACACACGCGGTCCGCAGTTTCGGCCGAAACCACGGTTAAGCCAACCGCGAGTGTCTCGGTTTCGGCTGAAACCGAGTCCACGGTTCTTCCTTCGGCCGAAAGCTTGCCACTTACCGAGGCCTCATCCAGCCTGGCTGAATCTGCTCCCGAAATCCCACCTGCTCTTGCAGGTTCACAGGATTTATCTGATACTATCCCTTTGGATATTTCTACCCCTGCACGTGGAGCTGCTAGGCCTCCTGCATCCATGTCGATTAAGGCCTTTGCCAGGGCTAAAGCAGCAAAAACTACAAAATCTATGCCTGCTAAGACCCCCTCTCACAGGCCTAGCTCTAGTTCACAAATGCTTAGTCTAGCAGAGGATCTAATTTCTTTGATCCGGGGATCCCAACCACATCCAGACAGGGCCTCTCACCCACCTCCAGAGAAGAGGACTAGAGTAGAGCCCCCTGAGCCAGTTTCTTTAGATGGCTCCTCTGATGAATCAGATAATTCAAACCCTCCAGAGGGCCCCTTTTCTCCTTATGAGGACTCTGATGCAGAAGAGTCCATTCCTTCTGCCTCTCCGCCTGAGGAATTTTCTTTTGGGGAAACCTTGCATGCTATGAGGGAACAATTTCAATGGCAGGGCCAGGATTTTTCAGACTCTAGGAAAAGGCTTAGAACCGTTTTGCATTTGCCACAGCATAGGCCTTTAGCCATTCCTCCAGTCCTTACTGTTGTGGATGATGCTTTTAATGATGCTTGTACTGCTCCTGATTCTCTTCCTCTGGCCCCTGCTAAGCCCGATAGGTACTACAGGGTTCCAGACACACATTATCATTTGTATAAGGCCCCTTTTGCAGATCCCGAAACTATCTCCCAGGGACCCAAGGCTGTAGCAGCTACTTCTACTAAAAAAACCCTCCCCTCTGAAAGGGAATCTAGGGCCTTAGAGATGGGGTAAAAATGTTTACACTTCTGCTACTCTTTCAGCTAGGGCCTTGAACTGTCAATTCCACATGATTCAGTATCAGGAATTTATGTTAGACCAATTAACTAAAAAAACTGTCCTCGGATGAACCATTAGACAAAAAATCTGTACAGGAAATGGTACATAACATTCAGCAGGTCAGTAATCATTCCTTAAAATGCGGCTATGATGCACTGGAGGCTTCCTTTAGATCAGCCATGACTGGCACAGTGATCAGAAGACATGCATGGTTAAAAGAGCAGTCCTTACCAGACCATGTTAAATCAAAGCTCCTAGATGCTCCCATGGTTAAGCTCAATTTGTTTGGCTCCCCTGCGCAGCAGGTGCTGAAGAAGGTGGAAGAGAAAGCAAAATCTGTCCAGACAGTCAAGGATTTCTTGCAGGTCCAGTCTCCCAAGGTTTAGCAGGAACTGGCCTTCCAAGAATTGGTCCTTTCCAGACACCTCCAGAGCTCCGAGAGGCAGGAATAGGCGCTCAAGAGGCGCAGGGGTCAATCCAGAGGTGCCTACAGGGGACGTCAGTGGCAGGCTAACAACAAGCGAGGTACAGCCACAGATCCAGCCACCACCACTTCCACAGGACAATCGCAGTGACTTGGCTCTGGCACCGCCTACCAGGGAACAACTAGAGGCACCCTTAGGCGGGAAGCTAGCCTTATTTTCAGTAAACTGGCATTACATCACAGGAGACAAATGGATTTTACAGACAATAGACCAAGGTTACAGGTTTCACTTCCATACTCTACCAAGGAAGAGAGGAATGCCAAACCTACCTCCAAATCAGAAGACAGAAGCTCTAAAACAAATAACTCACTTACTATGGATGAGAGCTGTAGAAAGGGTATCATCTATGGAACAAGGGCAAGGATTTTACTCCAGACTCTTCCTGGTACCAAGAAAAGAAAACCAATGGAGACCTATTCTCGACCTGTCCGCTTTAAACACATACCTCATTGTTCCAAAATTCAAAATGCTGACCCTACAGCAGCTTCTTCCCATGCTGGGCAAGGAGTCTTGGCTGGTAACTCTAGATCTCAAGGAGGCATACCTGCACGTCCCCATACGACCAAATTGCAGAAGATACCTCAGATTTCTTGCAGGATCAGAGCATTATCAATTCTCAGCATTGCCCTTTGGCTTATCTACTGCACCCAGAGTATTCACGAAATGCCTGGCATCAGTAATTGCTCATTGCAGGCTTCAGGAATTCAAATTTACCCTTACCTGGACGACTGCCTGTTACAAGCGGACAACAAAACAAATTAACAAAGGATTTGGAAAGGGTCATTCATCTACTACAAGCCCTGGGATACACAGTCAATATAACAAAGTCAAGGCTGATACCATCCCAAAGGATAACCTTCTTGGGTGCAGATCTGGACACATCAAAACAAATGGCATTCCTGACAGTAGAAAAACAGGAGCAACTCCCTTTCTACTTCATGGCATTAACGAAGCAGAACCAGCTAACAGCAAGAAAAGTCCTGCAAGCTCTCGGTTACATGGCATCCTGCATAATATTGATTCCACATGCCAGACTACATATGAGAAAGTTACAGTGGTATCTAAGGAATTTATGGTCTCAGCACAGGCACAGCCTAGAAACCCAAATTCCAATAATTCCATGCCTGAAACAAGAATTCTAATGGTGGGCTCAGGCCTGTCACTCAAACAAGGGATTGCCCTTCCACAGCACTCAACCAAGCCAGACCATCACAACAGACGCCTCAGACCTCGGTTGGGGGCACACATGCTGGACAAGTGCATACAAGGCTTATGGACTCAAGACCAGCTGCACCTACACATAAATCAAAAGGAAATGCTGGCAGTAAAACTGGCAATTCAGGCATTCAGACCATTTCTTCGACAGGGTCAACTGCTGATAAGGACGGACAACACCACAGTTATGTGGTACATCAACAAGCAGGGGGGCACACATTCATACCCTCTATGCCGGATGGCAATGGACCTCTGGAATGTGGCACTGAGCTTCAACATTCAGCTACAAGCAATTTTTGTGCCAGGAAAAGAAAATGTACTAGCAGACATCCTAAGCAGAACTACCACGGATGCCCACGAATGGATGCTGCACCCAGACATCTTCAAAACCATTACAGGGAAATGGGGACTACCAGAAATAGACTTATTTGCATCCCCACACAATCACCAACTGAAAAAATTCTGCACAAGGACGTACCACCCACTTGCTTGGAAAATGGACTCCCTATCTTTCAGTTGGAAAAACCTGACAGCATATGCATTCCCACCTCTTCCCTTGATGCACAAGGTGCTATTGAAGATCAAAGAAGACCGTCCAAGGATCATCCTGATAGCTCCAGACTGGCCAAGGCAACATTGTTACCCATTACTGAGGAGTATGTCTCGGGAACAAATATGGCCTCTGCCCCTAGTTCCCTTGCTGTTAACACAGAACAACTTCAAAACCCTGCATCCAAACCTGAGAACACTGCAGCTGGCTGCCTGGAATATTGCATAAGACCAAATAACCCAGATTTATCTCAAAGGGTTAAAGACATTATCTTGGAGGCTCGCAGACCCTCAACAAGAAACAATTATTCAGCAAAATGGAAAAGATATCTCATTTGGAGTACTGCAAAAGGAGAGAATGTGTCACTGGTAAACATAGCTAACATCCTGGAATACTTGGCAGAGCTCTTCCACAACGGCCTGTCCTATTCTTCCATTAAGATTCATGCATCAGCTATTTCAGCAGAATACAACTTGGATCCTCCAGTCTTCTCACATCCTCTGCTCAGGCAGTTTCTGAGAGGGATTAAAAATGTAAAGCCACCTAGGAAGCCACCATTGCCAGCATGGGACTTGAACTTTGTGCTAGAAAAGTTGACACTCCCTCCTTTCGAGCCAGCAGCAACAGCAGAATTACAGTACTTATCATGGAAAACTGCTTTCCTACTTGCAATCACTTCAGCAAGAAGGGTATCTGAGCTACAGGCATTAATGGCAGTACAGCCCTTCCTGATCTTCCATCAAGATAGTGTGTCCATGAGAACTAATCTTACTTTTATGCCAAAGGTGGTCTCCAGGGTATCTTTAAATCAAGCTATCCACCTACCTACATTCTTCCCCAACCCACAGAACAGGGGAGAAAGACTGTTGCATACCTTGGATGTACATAGACAATTACGTTACTACCTGGACAGGACCAAGAGCAGTAGAAAAACTGACCAGCTACTGGTAGCATATGCAACAGGAATGGAAGGAAAAGCAATTTCAAAACAGACAATCTCTAAGTGGATAGGAAATTGCATTAGATTTTGTTACTCCTACCATGGGAAGAAAACTCCAGAAAACATCAGGCCTCATTCTACAAGGGCTACAGCCACTACCACAGCTTTTTTACGAGGAGTGGCTACCAAAGACATTTTAGAGGCTGCTACTTGGAGCTCCGTGCATACATTTGCCAAGCTTTATAATTTACCTTTATACTCCAGATCCCGAGCAGGTTTTGCCACTGCTGTTTTGCAAGGGATCTTAACTACACCATAGTCTTATTTCTCCTCCTCCCCCAGTTTGGCTATGGTATTCTACCCATTTGTAAGGACTGCAGATGCATCCTTGAAGGACATAGTACAGTTTTGTACCTTCCATAAATGTAGATGTCCGATAGGCATGCATCTGCAGTCAGGATTACCCACCCTCCTTCCCCTCTGTGTTACTCCTAGGGTATTTGCCCATCTTGTAGCTAGCTGGGGGAATCTATTATGGTGTATTTGTTTGTATATATGTACATACATGCTTATTTTTTGTTTGCGCTCTACTATTTGGAACCATTTGCATTTATCCAAATTTAGCCTTCCTAGAGGGCACCTGGCATCTGGGGCAAGAAACACTGAGGAAAATGGCATCGGCTGATGCCTTTATACCCGAAGAACTGCAGCTATGACGTCGGGTGAAGTGCGACACCAGCCGAGGCCAGACCCAGAGTTTGGAATCCGGCCGACCGAAGGGCTGCCTGACGACAGGACAACCCATTTGTAAGGACTGCAGATGCATTCCTATCGGACATCTACATTTATGGTAGGTACAAAACTGTACTTTTGTACCTACCATAAATGTAGATGTCCGATAGATATGCAACTGCAGTCGGGTTTTCCCTCCCTCCTTCCCCTCTATGCCTTGGGTCCACTCCTCTCCCTGTTATCCTTAGCTGGGGATATCTGTTATGTTGTATCTGTTTATTGCTTATGTATTGTCAGGAAACCTATTTTTGTCTTCCAATTTGATTACAGCCTTCATTGGAGGGCACCTGGCATCTGGGGCAAGAAACACTGAAGAAGATGGCGTCAGCTGATGCTTATATACTCCAGCCACTCTGACGTCGGAGAGAAATGCGACATCAGCCGACGTCGGACCCAGACTTTGGAATCCGGCCGACCGAGGGCTGCCTGAGGCAGGACAACCCATATGTTATGACTGCAGTTGCATATCTATCGGACATCTACATTTATGGCAGGTACAAAACTGTACTTTATCTGTAAGACAAATTCTGCAGGCTTTGGGGTTCATGGCATCCTGCATTCTGCTAATTCCATATGCAAGACTGCATATGAGGAAACTACAGTGGTATCTAAAAAGTTTATGGAGTCAACATTGTCACAGTCTGGAAACAATGATTCCTCTCATTCCCTGCCTACAACAGGAGTTTCTTTGGTGGGCAGAGACATGTCACCAGAACATGGGATGGTCTTTCAGTCTGCCCACTGCCACCCAAACCTTAACTACAGACGCATCAGACTATGCTTGGGGGCCCACCTGGCTGGGCGATGCATTCAGGGCATATGGAACCCAAAACAAATGCATCTGCATATCAACCAGAAAGAGATGTTAGCTGTTCAGGACGCCCTGACAGCCTTCAAGGACTTAATTCATCCAGGACAACTACTGATAGATGGACAACGCCACGGTTATGTGGTACATAAAAAAGCAGGGGGGTACACATTCCTACCCTCTATGCAGACTAGTCATGGCATTGTGGGACACAGCCTTGACTTACCATGTACATCTTCAAGCTCAATTCCTGCCAGGAAAACAAAATACTCAGGCAGACGACCTAAGCAGAAATCTTATGGACCTTCACGAGTGGAAAGTGGATCCACAAGTCTTCAGCATAACAGAGAAATGGGGGTTATAGATCTATTTGCCTCTCCCCAAAATTATCAACTGGACAAATTCTGCACAAGGGCTCATCACAGACAAGCATGGGAAGTGGATGCCCTGTCGGTGTACGCCTTTCCTCCTCTGCCTCTTCTTCCCAAGGTCTTATTAAAGGTCAGACGGGAAAAACTAAAATTGATCCTAATTGCCCTGGACTGGCCTCGCCAGCACTGGTACAAAATTTTAAGGAATATGTCTCAACTCCCTCCTTGGTACTTGCCTCAAATACCTCATCTACTGTCTCAGCAGAGCAGTCAAATTCTGCACAATCAGCTCCAAACTCTGAACCTGGCAGCATGACTTATGTAATTATTCAAGCAGCACCTCTCAGTAAATCTGTGATGGATGTCATTTTGGAAGCCAGAAGGCCTAGTACTAGAAATTCTTATGCTGATAAATGGAAGGAGACTCTGTGCTTGGAACCAAGCACAAGGAACAGACACAGCAAAGCCAAATATTCCACAGATTTTACAATACTTGACTGAGATGCTTGACAAGGGCCGATCTTTTTCATCAGTAATAATCCATGCCTCTGCCATATCGCCTCATTACAACACAGAGCCTCCCATCTTTTCTCACCCTCTGCTAAAACAGTGTCTTAGAGGGGCCAAAAATTTAAGGCCTCCCAGAAGATCACCAACTCAGGCGTGGGACCTCCATTTTGTGTTGGAAGTCTCACCCTGCCTCCATTTGAACCAGCAGCTACTGCGGATATAACATTTTTATCTTGGAAAACAGCTTTCCTGCTAGCAATCGCTTCAACAAGAAGGGTTTCAGAACTACAGACCCTCATGGCTTTGTAACCTTTTATTACATTTTACCCGGACAGGGTGTCCCTCCGGACTATTCTTTCTTTATGCCTAAGGTGGTATCCAGTTTGGCTCTTAACCAAACTATTCACCTGCCAACTTTTTACCCAAATCCGCAGAACAAGGGGGAGTGAATTCTGCATTCCTTGGACGTACACAGACAACTAAGATTTTACTTAAACAGGACCAAATCTCTAAGAAAGTCTGCACAGCTAATGGTGGCATTTGCTGCAGGATCAGAGGTGAAGGCTATTTCAAAGCAGACTATTTCATAGTGGATAAGCCACTGCATTCGTTTCTGCTACTTGCATCATGGTAAACCGGTGCCCAAGGGAATCAAGTCACATTCCACCAGGGCTGCATCTACCTCAGCAGCTTTTTTCAGAGGGGTGCCAACCAAAGACATTCTAGAAGCTGCTACTTGGAGCTCTGTTCATACTTTTCCAAAGCATTATCATTTGCCAATCTTCTCTAAGTCCAGGGCAGGCTTTACCACTGCAGTTCTGCAGGGCCTTATATAGCCGCTCCTAATGCTATTAAGTTACAGCCTTCCATCCATAGCTTTGGGATTCTACCCAAATGTAATGACTGCAACAGTGAAACACGAAGAACATAGTACAGTTGTGTACACTTACCATAAATGTAGATGTTCGAGTGTATTCACTGGTGCAGTCCGGGTTACCCGCCCGCCATCCCCCTTTTTTCTAGAACTTCTCTTTCCTTCACTATATTCTACATTCTTTGTATTTGCTCTTAGGTGAAGGTAAAATTTATGTTGTTACAATTGCATATATATATATATATATATATATGTGTGTATACACACACATACATATGCATATATATCTATCTATATATAGACAGATGGGGGGAAAAAGTCTACACTTCTGCTACCCTGGCTGTAAGGGCTTTAAATTGTCAGTTTCATATGCTTAAATATCAGCAATATTTAATGTCACTGCTTAAACAGAAAGTGTTGACAAATACTGAATGTTCAGAGAACAAGGAATTGCAGGATTTATTGCATGCAGCTGAACAAGTGGGAAAGCATACTTTGCAATGTGGTTATGATTCACTGGAGGCCTCTTGCAGGGCCGCTGTTACAGGTTCTGTTATTAGAAGGCATGCTTGGTTAAAGGAACAGAATCTGCCTGATCATGTTAAAGCAAAATGATTAGTTCCACCATTACAGCATGATACTTTGTTTGGTACTAAAGCAGTAGAGGTGTTGAAAAAATGGAGGATAAAGCAAAATCCATGCAGACAGTCAAGGATTTCTTACATGTACAGCCACCCAGGTTTAGCAGGAACTGGCCTTCTAAAAAATTGGTCCTTTCCAGTGTCAGACAGGCCACAAAGAGGCAGATACAGGTGTCCCAGAGGCAGATCTCAGCCCCAAGGCTCATACAGGCCTAAACAGTGGGGTGCTCCTACCTCCAAAAGCAGAGAAAACATATCAGAGCCTTACAGGAAACAGTCCCAATGACTTTTCTCTACCAGATCCAAGCACTTTTCTTTTGGCAGCCCCCTTAGGGGGAAAACTAGCACTTTTTTCACCAAATTGACAAATGGTTACCCGAGACAAATGGATCCTGAACATAGTGTCCCAAGGCTACAGGTTCCATTTTTCACACTCTACCAAGGTCAAAAGGTATGCCAGACCTGCCACACAGTCAATCGGCAGAGGCACAAAAACAAATTACAGCCCTCATGGACATGAGGGCCATTCAGCAAGTACCACAACAAGAGCAACAAGAGCAGGGGCAAGGATTTTACTCCAGACTTTTCCTAGTACCCAAAAAGACAAAACCTGGAGACCAATACTGGACCTGTCTATACTAAATAAGTTTCTGGAAGTTCCAAAATTCAAGATGTTGAGTCTACAGCAGCTACTGCCCATGCTGGGCAAGAAGGCTTGGCTCGTAACTTTGGTCCTAAAAAAGGCATACCTGCATGTCCCAATCAGACAATCTTGCAGAAGATACCTCAGATTCATATCTGGCTCAATGCATTACCAATTCTCTGCACTGCCCTTTGGCTTATCTACTGTGCCCAGGGTCTTCACAAAATGCCTGGTACCAGTAATTGCGTTTTGCAGACAAAAAAGAATTCAAGTATATCCCTACTAGATAGACTGCCTAATTCAAACAAAGAACAAAGATATTCTTCTACAGCATCTGGCATTTGTAAAAAGATTACTAATTGGCCTAGGGTACACAGTAAACAAAAAGAAATCAAAACTAGTGCCTTCTCAAGAGATAATATTCCTGGGTGCAAGCTTAAATACAACTGCCCAGATGGCTTATCTCACGCCAGACCAACAAAAGCATCTGACTACTTACTTCACGAAATTGGCAACAAAACCCCACTTATCTGCAAGGAAAATCCTGCAGGCCTCTGGTTTCATGGCATCCTGCATTCTACTAATTCCATATGCCAGACTGCATATAAGGAAACTACAATGGTATCTAAAAAGTGTTTGGACTCAGCATTGCCACAGCCTGGAGACAGTAATTGCACTCATTCCCTGCCTGCAACAGGAGTTTAGATGGTGGGCAGAAGCCTGTCACCACAACAAGGGTCTGCCATTCAGTGTACCCACAGCCAGACAGACACTGACAATGGATGCAGCAGATTATGCCTGGGGGGCCCATATGGCAGGAAAATGTATTCAGGGCACATGGCCTGCAAACCAGATGCATCTTCACATCAATGAAAAAGAGATGCTAGCTGTTCAGAATGCCCTGACAGCTTTTAAGGACCTGCTTCATCCAGGACAGTTACTGATAAGCAACACTACGGTCATGTGGTACATAAGCAGGGAGGTACACATTCTTACCCCCTCTGCAGACAAGCAATGACCTTATGGGACACAGCATTGGCTTTTCAAGTTCACCTGCAAGCACAATTCCTGCTAGGAAAAACAAATACTCTGGCAGATGAACTAAGCAGAAACCTCATGGATCCCCATGAATGGAAACTGGATCCACAGGTCTTCAGCATGATAATAAGGAAATGGGGATGCCCAGACATTATTTTTTTGCCTCCGCTCACAACTGCCAATTGCAGAGATTTTGCACAAGGATTTATCCCAAGCAAGCATGGAAAGTGGACGCCCTATCCTTCAGCTGGAAAAATCTAACAGTATGCCTTTCCTCCACTGCCTCTCCTTCCCAGGGTACTCCTAAAGGTCAGACAAGAGAAGCCAAAAATGATACTGATTGCACCAAACTGCCCACGCCATCACTGGTACCCAATCCTAAAGAGCTTGTCTCAAGGTCCAGCATGGATATTGCCTCAGACTTCTCACTTGCTGACCCAACAAAACAATCAGATCCTGCACAGCCAACTCAGGACCTTAAATCTGGAAGCATTACGGATAATGTAGCCATTCAGAACACTCCTCTTTCAAACGCTGTTTTGGATGTTATCTTGGAGGCCAGGAGGCCCAGTACCAGAAAATCTTATGCAGAGAAATGGAAGAGATTCTGTGCTTGGAACCAGGAACAAGGCATTGGCACGTGTGTACCAAATATCCCTCAGATTTTACAATACCTAACTGAGATGCTGAACAAAGACCTTTCTTTCTCATCAGTTAAGATTCATGCCTCTGCCATTTCAGCCCATTACAATGCGGAACCACCTATCTTTTCTCATCCATTAATAAGGCAGTACCTCAGAGGGGCCAAGGAGAGCACCAATTCCGGCCTGGGACCTCAATTATGTTTTGGAAAAACTCACACTGCCTCCTTTCGAGCCAGCAATACAGCAGATATAAAATTCTTATCCTGGAAAACAGCTCTGCTCCTAGCATTAACCTCCACAAGGCGAGTCTCGGAGTTACAAGCACTCATGGCTGTGGAACCTTTCATCATTTTTCATCCAGACAGGGTTTCTCTGAGGACAAACCCTACATTTAAGCCTAAGGTGGTGTCCAGTGTGGCCCTCAACCAAACCATTCACTTGCCTAGCTTTTATCCAAATCCACAGAACAAGGGTGAGAAAATTCTGGCTACTTTGGACATAGACAGGCAGCTATGCTTCTACTTGGATAGAACTAAAGCTTTCAGAAAGACTGAGCAACTTTTAATGTCATATGCTGTGGGATCACAAGGAAAGGCTATCTCAAAACATACTATTTCTAAATGGATAGGCCATTGCATCCGTTTCTGCTATTCTCAACATGGCAAATCAGTGCCTAAGGGCATTAGGCCTCATTCCACCAGAGCAGCAGCCACTTCAGCAGCCTTCCTCAGAGGAGTACCAAACAAAGATATCTTAGAGGCTGCAACCTGGAGTTCAGTGCACACCTTCACAAAGCACTACCACTTACCTCTTTACTCTAAGTCCAGAGCAGGCTTTGCCACTGCAGTCCTGCAGGGCCTCATAGCCTTTCCTAATCCTGTTTAGCCCAGCCACCCATCCTCAGCTTTGGGATTCAACCCAAGAGTAATGACTGCAACAGTGAAACATGATGAACATAGTACAGTTGTGTACCTACCATAAATGTAGAAGTTCGAGTGTATTCACTGTTGCAGTCCAGGTTACCCACCCACTATCCCCCTCTTCTTTGCTTAGTCTTTCTACACTTCTCTGTCCTATACACCTTATTTGGTGTATTTGCTTGTAGATGAAGGAAATTTTATTTTTGCGCATGCTTTTTTATTGGCATATTTTTTCAGCCTACCAATTTGGGGGCACCTGACGTCTGGGGCAAGAAAAACTGAAGAAAATGGCGTCTGCTGCATCTTTTATACCCCTGGCGCACTGACGTCAGGGAATAGACTTTGGATTTCTTGCCGACTGTGAGGGTAGCCTGCCAGCAGGATAACCCAAGAGTTAATGACTGCAACAGTGAATACACTCGAACATCTACATTTATGGTAGGTACACAACTGTACTTTGTGCCGGCAACCACCAAGACCGTGCTTGCTGAACAGAGCTTGTCTGTCCACTCTCTGAGCAACCTTTGCCCTTTGTTAGCAGAAATATTTGACAAATTTCACCAGGTTACAGGGAAATTTGATCAGGAAGCTTTCCATATCTCTTTCAGGGTCCATGTCTGTGGAGGACCAGAAGAAACCTTCACAGCTGCCTACTTTACAGTCCGTCTCCAGTGCATCCTTGAGGGTAATCTCCCACACTGCAGAGGGTACCTGTAGGTTCAGGCATAGTGGTCAGGATGCATGTCTGGATGCACTTGTGTGATTTTGTGGAGCCCTTCAAGTCTTAATTCATCACTGCTGACTTAGATGGATTATCTTTGTTCAGACCCAAAGTTAAAGAAACCCTCTCCAGAAGTGAACAAGACAGAAAGATCCTGTCTGCCTTTGGGATTAGTTGTTCTACTTGTCTGAAGTCCTTCTACTGGAATTTGTTAGGTAATAGAAAGATGTGGTCCCACGAGTCCCAAGGTCCTTTCCAGGAATCATGAGGAGATGGTGGCTCTTTGTCTGCTTGAGGCAGAGGTGGCCCGCAGAGCCAGGGCCTCAGAGATATCACAGACAGGCCTTATCAGCGATCTTGAAAGTTTACCCAGTTCATACACTGTGGAGGCAGTCTGGGGGTGCTTATCTCTGCACCTAGAAGTCTTGGGCATTCATTACAGGAGACGCTTAAGTGCAGAAGATCATATCCAGAGATTTTCATACCATTTTCCCAAATTCCACCAACAAAAATGAAAAATACCCCTGGTGTTACACACACTCAGAGGGAGGCTGCAGCCTTGGAAATGGGAAGACTGATAGAGTAAGTCATCCAAAAAGTCCCACCCGACCAGCAAGGATCCAGAACTTACTCAAGATTCTTTTTAGTGCTAAAGAAGACTAGGAATCTGAGGACAATTCTGGATCTCCGCAGACTCAACTGGTAAATAAAATACTCAAGTTCAGGTTAGTTGCATTTCAGTCCATCTTACCTCTTCAAGATGTGTACTTTCGTATCAAAATGAACAGGCACTCCAGAAGATACTTGCACTTCCAGCTGGGAGCCAGCCATTACCAGTTCAGAGCACTGCCCTTTGGTCTCATCACAGCCCCCAGGTTGTTCACCATTTGTGTGTCAGTGGTAGCGGCTCCCATGACACTGCAGGGAGTCTGGGTGTTTCCTTATCTAGACTACTAACTCCTGCCCACTTCATCCAGGCATCTATTTATCCAAGCAAAGGATTACTTGTCCAGTTATGTCATCTTTCATCACAGTAAGTTGCACCAAATCACAGCTTACCCCTACTCAGACCCTGGAGTTCATAAGTGCTTGTCTAGGCATGACCAACCAGGCCTTGCTTCCTCTGACAGGGATTCATACTCTCAAGTCTCCGGTCATGAAGGTGATCTGTCTTTCTCATCCAACTGCAAGAGTAGTCTTCCAAGCGTTGGGATTGATGGCAGCAACAGTAACTCTAGTCTTGTTAGCCAGGTATCATATGAAAGTCCTTTAGTGGACTTTTTCAGTTTAGTGGTCTATACTTCAGCATTCTGTAAGTGACCCAATCAAGATTTCCTAAGTTTGCAAAAAAAATCTTCTTTGAAGAATGTATTCAGAAGTAGTCTCTCAAGATCGTCCCTTCGCTCTCCTTCAGCCAGTAGCCATACTCACCACGGACACCTCCCGTTTGGGGTGAGGGGGCATTTCTTCAGAAGGACAGTCTAAGGTGCATGGTCCCCAGAAAAGGCCAATTTGCACATCAGTGTCTTGGAGATGATGGATCTCCTACTAGCACTGCAGGCCTTTCAAGACATTTTACCTTTGAAGATGATTGCAATACATACAGACAACATATCAGGAGTCTGGTATATCAACAAACAGGGAAATCAGACCTGTTGTGTTGTGAGGCAATTAGAGTTTGGCAATGGGTCATTTCTTACAGTCGCTCTCTTTTGGCATTGCACATACCAGCTACAACCAACATGCTCGCAGACAGAGTAAGCAGGTCCATTTTGATGTGTCATGAGTGGGGTCTCAGAGAGTGGCAGAAAAGATTTTCCGTTGATGATATCACCTTTTCTGTGATCATTTTGCTTCTACCCTCAACTGCAGCAGGTTCTTTATCCTGATCCCTCCACAGTGGAAGTCACTGAGAGATGCTCTGGTCCATGATTGGCCCTTGGGTCGTCTTTATGCTTATCCCCTGTTACCGGTAACCTCAACTTCTTCAGAAAGCATCCCGGTTGAAGAGCACGATTATCCTTTTTGCACCCTTTTGGCCTCTTCAGGTCTGGTTTCCCTTCCTCTGGCCTCATCTTATTTATCCTCTTTGGATATGGGATCCACATCCAGATCTTCTGTCTGACATGACAGGGCTGCAACATCCAGACATCAATGTCCTCAAGTTAATGGCTTGGTTTCTACAGGTCCAGTGATGGCTAGACAGCCCATGCTTTCTTCTCTAGCTTGACAGAATTTTATCCTCTCAAAAGCTTTCCACTAGGAAAATTTACAAGAGGAAATGGGAAAGATTTTCAGTCTTGGGCCCTTTAGGGAAATTTAGATACTTAATCCACCCAGTCTCAGCAGTTTTTTGACTTTTTGGCCTTCATTTTTAACAACGGGATGAGCTGCTCTACTATGAAAGTTAAACTTTCATTCAGGAGATAATTGTACTTCCCTGGCTTCCTCGAGATTATGCAAGACCTTCCTTAAAGGTACCTTTCTACTTAGGCACCCAGTTAAAGATCCTACCCTTTCTTGGGATTTGACTGTTCTCTTACAGGCTATTAACCAACCTCCCTTTGAGCCTTCCACTAACATTTACCTTAAGTTTTTAACCTGGAAAATATTTTTTTCTTGTCACTTTTACCTTCGATAGATGAGTATCTGTACTCCAAGCCTTCTCTGCAAGACCCCTCCATACTTGATCTTCCATAAATTTGGGGTCTCTCTATGCACAAACCCATCCTTTCTACCTAAAGTAGCTTCTGAATCCAACTTAAATCAGGTCAACAGTTTACCTGTGTTCTTCCCTACATTTTCCAGCAAAGGAGAATATATAATTTGGGTAATATTGCTTAGGTTATATGATATGTAGCAATATATGTGAAGTACATTTGTCAATATAGTTGGAATACTTGTATATGAATGTAAATTTGCCTATGTCACAAGTGATAATTGTAAAGGTGTTTGAAAGAAAAAAAACAAATCAAAAAAACAAAGAATTGGTTCCGAATGGCGCACTACTACAGTCATCCCTCTCCACAAAGGAAGAGCGACTACAGACCCTTGGAACTATCACCCCATTAGCCTGACGAGTCTGATATGCAAAGCTATTAAATGCATCGTCATGGACCTTATACACAAGGATATAGGGAATCTCCAAACTCTGGATCCCACGCAGTTTAGTTTTGTGAAGAGTAGATCATGCCTGCTCAACCTGGTTGACTTCTTTGAGTCAGTCACCAGAGATGTGGATGAAGGCAAGGTGGTTCGTACAGCCTACCTTGATCTGGCTAAGGCCTTTGATATCATTCCCCACTCTGGAATCATAGAAAAACTCACTAAGCTAGGCATCAACCCCTATATCACTAGGTGGGTTGCAAACTGGCTCACAGGTAGAACCCACAGTGTGAAAGTAGCTGACTCCAAGTTAGACTGCTGACCAGTCACGAGTGGAGTCCAACAGGGTTTGGTCCAGGGTCTTCTCCTGTTTATCTACTTCACTGAAGTCCAGGCCGACACGAAAGGACTCTGGCTGACAAAGGTGATTGGAAGTTGAGGGTTACTAACTCCCCAAGTGATGTTGACATCCTGCAGTAGGGCCTGACTGAGACCAACTACTGGTGTCAGAACCATGGTCTTAATCTCAATGCCAAAAAATGTCATCCCCTTTGGGAAAAACTCTCTTCCATGAATTACCACATCAATGGTAGTCCATTGAACACAGAAGGCATTATAAGAGATCTGGGAACACAGGTTAACAGCAACCTGTCAATTGACCACTACATTGCCACTGTGGACAGAAAGTCCTATGTGGCACATCTCATTACTAAGGGTTTTGCATCCAGAAAGAAAGAGGTCATTGTCTCCCTGTACTCTTCCCTCATTAGGCCAATCGTCGAGTACAGTGCCCCATTTGGCATGTATCTCACTAGACATCTGCAACAACTGGAGAGGCCGCAAAAGTACCTCACAAAGATTATCCTAGGCCTTAAACATTTGTCCTATATGGACAGACTCAAAAAAACTCAAACTATTCTCTGTCTCATATCACCTACTTAGAGGCGATTTCTGTTTGACTTACAAAGCCATGTCTGCTCCAGCTCTGTTAGAAATGCTACATCTAAAGAAATCCCAATCCATGCTATGGAATAGACTTCCCATAAATGTCAAACAGAGAACCTCACTGGCCCTCTTCAAGAGAAATCTTGATGAGTGGATGGGAAATAGAAAATTCACCCCAGGGATTACCCCTGTGGCTCTACTTGACAGAGGCACTGGGAACTAATGTCTGGTGGCACAATGGCAGGCTAATCCTGTAGGCTAGGCTTGTAAAGGCACCTGGGGCCATTAGCCTAATACACACCTATGAACATGTATTTGCTGCCTAGTTGTACATCGGCAAGTAAGGTTTTATTTGCACAGAACACATGATTTCAGAAAATCTGACCAGTTTTTTTTTTTTTCCAAAAACAAATTGGGTAAAGAAGTTTCTAAAGTGACTCTTGCCTTATAGCTAACTGATCGTATATCCTCTGTCTATAAAGAAGATGGTTTAGTTTTACCCCCAAACCATATTCCATAAAGTCTGTTGCCACCTCTTTGGCTTTCTGGTCAAGACCTTCCATAGATATTTGTACATCTACTTACCTGGTCCAGTGCTTTTACCTTTATTGCTCAGTTAGACATACTTTCCAGAAAATAGGGTAGCATTTGGTTTTGCTGTAGTCTGAAATATCCATCTGATATTGTTAATCCTCGTTCATTCCTTACTTGTGGGTATCGGTTCCGAGCTCGGAACCAAGCCGGCCATTTTCCAGGCTCGCGTCAGCTTCAAACTCTCGAGCTAAACTCTTACTCACAGTTCCTCTCTCCTTGTTACCTCAGATTTCGTTTGCGGCGTTGGCATACGGTCGTATCAAGCTACTTCTCTTGAGCTAAGTACAGTCAATTGTTGTTTAATTGCTTTACAAATTACTTTTCTGTCAGTAAAGTTGATCTTTTATTGTCTCTTACCCTGTCGCATCTAGCGTTCATAATTTCCTCAGGTTTTTCTTTTTTCCTGTGTTTTACTTACCCTTTTTACTGCGAGGTAATTTTCTCCTTACCATCATTGGTAATCCTTTTCCCTTTCTCTTCCATACCTTCGGGTACTCTCTTGTACCATTGTTGGTACTTTTCTATATATTAATACGGCAGATAAAAAGGATAGTCTGGGGTTTAAGCGATGTTCTGATTGTGGACACAAACTGCCTACTTCTGATGCACACTCTGTGTTTATTGTTTTAGATCTTCCCATTTATCTGTTGAACCACCTTGTACTATTTGTGAGAACTTTTCTAATAGAACTTTGTTAGAAAGGAAAAATAAGCTGATACTGAAGGGACTTCTAAAATCTCCCTTTTCAGAGGCTGTTTCTGGGTCAGAGGTCTCAACCCCTCTTAAGGCCCATAAGAAAATGGATGTTTCTACTAAGGCTAAATCCTTGCCTCGTCCCCGGCTGGGGACGCTCACCAACCAAAATCTAAAAAGGCTAAAATTTCGGCTCCGGAGCTCTCTGTCAGCCCCAGTGCTTTTGGTGCCTAGACCTTCGGCTCCATTAGTGATTTTGGCTCCGTCCTCTGCTGCAGCCTTCTACATAGCACTGAGGGGCTCCTCTGTTCAGACCATTACCACTGTATCGGCACCGACTGTTCAGTCGGCGCAGACCTTGACTGCGTCTGCTCTGAGATATTCCTCGGAACAAAGGCCTTTATTGTTGACTCCAGTTTTGTCAGTTCCAGCTTCATCGGTCCTATCCCTGTGTTGGTGCAGACAATGACATCGGCACTGATGACTTCGGTGCAGACTACAGTAGTTCACTCTTTCTCGGCATCATTGTCCTCTGTGCGGTCAGATGAGATGGGCACCGAGCCTGCTTCTTTTGTGGACAGGCCTGTTTTTCCCTCAGTCTCTGTGAGGTCCAGTAGAAGTCTTTCTGAACATGAAGTGTTGCGTCTTGTGGACCAGGCATTCTTGGCCAGAGGTATTCCACCCCCCAGGAACTATCCTTCCTTGGGAGGTGATCACCCATCTCCAAAGACACCTTCTTATTCTCCTCCTTCATTGCCTTTGAAGTCCTTGGATGTAGTACAGTCTTCCCCTTCTGCGGTTCCCTTTATGGATCTCACTAAGGAATCACAGTTGCCTTCGTGGCAGGAAAGTTTTGCTACGACCCAGGATGTCAGCTGTGACGCATATAGCTTGCTGCTCCACAGCCATTCAGGGTCTCTGAATCGGCAGGCTGAGCCACCTGGGGGAGGAGTACCCCCTGTCCTAGACATACACTCCTCTCCGGGTGTACCAGCCTTTCAACTGATGGAGAAGGCTTTTGCTGCTGCTGGCGATACCGGACTTTCGATACCTCCACCCTCCTCTGATACACTGGTTTCACAAGTCGCACCTAGCGGACACCATTTGCAAGGGCCTCAGGACATTATTCCCTCAGGAATCCCCTTTTCCGTTGTCTTCCCCAGCTTCTCCCGCTGAGGAGGTCCACCGGAAAAGTTTGTGTAAGAGGAAGCACATGGACTCCACAGAGGAGTCCTTCACCGAAGAGGCAGATTTCGATGAGGGGGAAGGATCCCCTCGGTCACCCTCTGAGATATCCTTTGGCGATATCCTTGAAATTCTGAAACAGAGAGGTGACTGGCAGCCCTCTAATCTGACCCTTGAGGAATCTGTGTTCCTGCAGGCCATTCGTGCCCGGCCCCCTACCTCCTGGGTTACTCCACCTGCCGATGAACTCAAGTTCATCGTGCAGCATGCTTGGAAGGCCCCTGATACTGTTGAAGCTATTCCCCAGAAGCCAGATAAGATCTTGTTCCCTCCTGCTTCAGATCCCCATTGGTCCAAAGGTCTTCCTGCAGATGCTTTGGTGGTGGTGGCCGCAACAAAAAAGGATCTGGCAGAAGAAGAAAGCCTAACAGAGAGTCCCGGGCCCTGGAAAGACTAGGGGAAGCGCACTTTTGCTTCAGCAACCTTTGCTATCGGGTGCCTGAATTATATGGCACATTTTACCAGGCTTCAAAGGGATCTGGTTTCTGTGCTGTCTGAAACCTTGGCTGGTGCAGTGTCTAATGAGGTCCGTGATAAAGTGGCCTCTCAGCTGGCCACCATTGAGTCTGTATCTAACTTGTCTATGCGATTGATATCTCACACATCAGAAAGAGCAGCGGGTTCAGCTGCGGTCTTGAGACGACACGCCTGGATGCACTTGTGCATCTTTGCGGAACCTTTTAAGTCTTCCTTTCTTAATGTCCCCATTGAGTCCTCCTTGTTGTTTGGGCCCAAAGTTAAAAGCACACTGGCCAGATGTGAACAAGATGGTAAGACCCTTTCTGCCATAGGTGTCCGTTATTCTTCCCCTCAACATGCTTTCTCCTGAAACCATAAAAGTGAGAAGATATGGTTCAAGAAATCTCAGGGGCCTTTCCGTGACACACAGGCTGAATTCTCCCCCAGAGGTGGATGGGGAAACTCTCAGGGAAGATGCTCCTTTCGGGGCAGAGGGGGACCGCGTAACCAGGGTTCCAGGGATTCTTTCCCTGGTCAATCCTACCAGCGCTCCTGAAGAGTGGCCCAACTCTTTTCCTTTGGAGGTGGTTGGGGGACGTTTCTCCTTGTACCCTTCTGCCTGGCCGACCATCACCCCCAATTCTTGGGTACAAAGGATCATAACCAGAGGTTATCATATCCCCTTCGATCTTTGTCCCGTCCCTTCAAAAAATCTTCCCAACGTTCCACCCAGTCAAAGGGAAGAAGGTAGCACTAGAGATAGAAAAGCTGCTAAGAAAAAGAGTCATCCAAATAGTCCCTCCAGACCAGATAGGATCCGGGTTCTACTCAAGACTTTTTTTGGTGCCAAAGAAAACCGGGGACTGGAGACCAATTTTAGATCTCCGTGTATTGAACAAGTTTGAGAGAGCACAAAAATTCCGGATGGTCACTATACAGTCTATCCTCCCGCTTTTGGAAAAAGACGATTGGATGTGCTCTCTAGGTCTTCAAGATGCATACTACCACATAAAGGTGGACAGGTCATTAAGATTTCTGCACTTCTGTGCGGTGGCCAGTCACTACCAGTTCAGAGTACTGCCCTTCGGACTCTCTACAGCCCCCAGAGTGTTCACAAAGTGCATGGCAGTTGTCACAGCTCACTTGCGACTTCAAGGATTCCAAGTGTTTCCATACCTAGACGACTGGCTCATTTCCGCCCCCACCAGACATCTACTGGAAAAAGCCTTGGCATACTCTCTCCGAGTTGCTCAAAGCTAAGCATAAACTGGCAGAAATCCAATCTCAACCCATCTCAGTCGACAGAATTCATAGGGGGTTATCTTGGACACAAAAAACTGCAGAGCTGCTATTCCAGAGCACAGAATTTTAAGGATAAAGCAACAACTAATACTAATCCTTTCAAAGGAAAAATCCACGGCTCACTCGGTTCTACAGCTGTTGGGTTCCATGGCAGCCTCCATCACCATTGGTCCCCTGGCCAGGTTTCACATGAGGCTTCTACAGTGGCTACTGCTCACCCAATGGTATCCTTTTCAGCATCCTCTTTCAGCCATGATCCGAGTAACCCACAGGTGCAAACAGGATTTAAATTGGTGGATGACACACAATCTCTCACAATGTTCTTGCCCCTTTTCCCCTCAGCAACCCAAGGTCACAGTGACCACGGACAGCTCCCTATGGGGTGGGGGGGGGGCTATGTCAGGGACAGACAGTCCAAGGCACTTGGTCCCAACTGGAGGCCCATCTGCATATAAATGTTCTAGAGCTGAGGGCGGTGCTTTTTGGCGTTGCAAGCATTCCATCCCCTGCTGCTGTCTGGGACAATTGTGATTCAATCAGACAACATGGCGGTGGTCTGGTTCATCAACAAGCAAGGTGGAACCAGATCTTACCCCCTTTGTCGAGAGACCATGAGGATATGGCAGTGGGCGATGGCTACCAACCATTTTCTTCTAGCAACACACATTCCCGGGAGTTTCAACATGATAGCAGACAGACTCAGCAGGTGCATTCTGCAACCTCACGAGTGGTCCCTGAATCCCTTGATGGTGGTGGAGATCTTCCACCGCTGGGGCCGTCCTTACTGTGACCTCTTTGCATCCTCGACCAACTACAAATGCAGCAACTACTTCGCACTGATTCCCCCTCCAGGACAGTCACCCAGGGACGCTCTAGTCCACGATTTGCTTTAGGGTTTTCTCTACGCATTTCTACCCTTTCCTCTCATTCCCCAGTTTCTGAAGAAAGCCCGGCGGTTGAAAAGCAAGGTAATCCTCATAGCACCATATTGACCATGACAGATTTGGTTCCCATTCCTTTGGTCTCACCTACTAGATCGTCCATGGATTCTCCATCCAATCCCGGAGTTGATCTCACACCCACAGAACCTGATTCACCCCAACCTGAACAGCCTGAAGCCAACGGCTTGGCTACTCCAATTCCCTTGATTGCAGGCAGAATGATCTTTCTTTACCAGTACATTATATTCTCATTGCTTCTCATAACTCTTCCACTAGAACTACTTATCTGAGCAAGTGGAAAAGATTTACCTGTTGGCTGAAAGATAAACGAGTAGACCCCTTTTCAGCACCAGTGTCGATAATACTAGACTATCTGGCCGACCTCTTTCAATCGGGGTCTATCGGCCTCTACCATTAGAGTTCATTTGGCTGCAATTTCTAATTTTCATGAGGGGTGTCCAAGATTCCTCTCATGTCCCATAAATTGTGCAAGACCTTCATAAAAGGTGTGAATCATCTGAAGCCACTTTTAGAGAACCTATTCAACCATGGGATTTATCATTAGTTCTACAAGCTCTGACAGTGGCACCTTTTGAACCAGCCTCTTCTTGCGACCAAGTATTTGTTATGGAAAACTTTGTTTTTGGTCGCTGTTACTTCTGCCAGACGTATTTCTGAACTTCAAGCTTCAAGACTCCATACTTGATTTTTCATAGAGATAATGCCTCTGAGAACTAATTCATCATTTCTGCCTAAAGTGATCTCTGAAATGTCCATTTATCAAGCCATTGAATTGCCAGTTTTCTTTCCCAACCATTCAAACAGAGGAGAGTATTGCCTACATACCCTAGATGTACACAGGCAAATGCATTTTTACTTAAAACAGGACTAAACCCTTTCATAAATCTGACCAGTTATTTTTGGCCTTTGCTGGATCTAGATTAGGATCGGCTGTTGCTAAGGTCACATTAGCTAGATGGTTGAAGGACTGTGTGACCTTTATTTACACACAATGTAATATCTCATTGCCTACTACCATGAAAGCTCATTCAACAAGGTCAGTGGCAACTTCTGCTGCCTTCCATGCCTGAACTTCTTTACATGACATCTGTGCAGCTACAACTTGGGCTACGCCTCATACCTTCATCAATCATTACAAATTGGATTTGGCCTCCAGGGGAAGAGCATCTTTCGGTTCTATGGTGCCCAGGAATGTCCTTCCATGAGAGCCTCCCAGGAATAGAGGTAGCTGGAGGACTCTCCCACACGTAAGGAATGAACGAGGATTAATAATATTAGATAAAGAAGTTGTCTTACTGTAATGTTCCATCTGTATTGTTGATCCTCGTTCAGTCATTACGACCCTCCCTCCATCCCCTTCCTGTGGTTTTTAGTGGATCTAACCATCCATTTCTCTTAGGTTATTTGACCAGAGGTAGCCTCTACCTTCTTTAACTTGCAAACTCAATCTGAGGTAACAGGGAGAGGGGAATTCTGGGTAAGAGAGAGTTTAGCTCGAGAGTTTGAAGCTGATGCGAGCTTGGAAAATGGCAGGCTCGGTTCCAAGCTCAGAACTGATACCCACACGTAATGACTGAACGAGGATCAACAATACAGATGGAATGTTATGGTAAGTCATAACTTCTTTTTCCATGAGGACCACCCAAGGTTCATCTAGATGGGGACTCTTTCCCCATTAGTTGAAGAATTTGAAAATGACAACATTGGATACAAGAGTTTAGGTACTAACCATAGCTATGCATCTGTGTTGTCCATTTTCATTCTTCCTCAGCTGCTTCCCCTCCAACCCCCTTCCCCTCTTTGTTATTCAGGCCAAAGGATATACTTTTTAGAACTCACCTCTTTCCAACTTTGAGCTCCAGCTTGTATCTTCTTATCTGGTATCCCTTTATAGTAGTATGTCTTGCACATGTTGTTAGGACAGCAAACTCGATCTGAGGTGTATCAGGAGAGTGGGGCTTTATGGGTAGAGGAAGGAGCTTGAGTACTATATCTGTGAGTCTAGTAAAAGCTGCCAAGTCTGATCCAATTTCTGATCCGAGATCCATCAGTTGAAGAATGAAAATAGACAGCACAGGTGCATCATTATGGCGAGTACATGACTTTTGTTTGTTCTGGATAAAGCAGTGGAAAGTGTGTATTTTGTATGACCGAGTATGTATTTATCATAGTCGTGGTTTAACATGTGGATACATTTTCTCAATTTTGTTGGTAGGTTGGATGAGGTGGTGCTAGATAGGATCATTTTTATTGCATAAAAATCATTCCTTGTAGTAACACTGAAGTATTTCTTTTTAGGCATGTACACTGGCTAGAAGGAATGCAGATGTCTTCCTTAAGTACCTGCATAGGAACAGTGTCAGCATGCCAGGCATGGTCACCCACATCAAAGCTCCAGAGCAGCAAGTCAAAAGTGAGTATTGTTTTCATTTTGCTTATTAGGTTAAGATTGCTACAGGTTATTGAAGTTATATGGTAGCAGTTGAGTTTGTGTCTGTGGTATACAGTTTTGCAAGGTTTTTGTGTCTGTGTGTGTCTGTGTGTGTCTGTGTGTGTCTGTGTGTGTCTGTGTGTGTCTGTGTGTGTCTGTGTGTGTCTGTGTGTGTCTGTGTGTGTCTGTGTGTGTCTGTGTGTGTCTGTGTGTGTCTGTGTGTGTCTGTGTGTGTGTTTGTATCTTTCGGCTTTTTCCGGTTAGTGGTCGCCACAATGGAACTCCGGTCTGCTAATGATTGGCAGTAGATTTTTATGTGCCGAGTTGCCAGCCCTGACGTACAACCTTCAATGAAGGTACGCCCATTCACACATGTCTCCACACAGAAAACGCTCTAGCTGAGAATCCAACAGGACATTGTCTTACTGTGAGGCAACAACACTACCGCAGCACCATCACCGTGTGTGTGTGTGTGTGTGTGTGTGTGTGTGTGTGTGTGTATATATATGTATATATATATTTATATATATATAATATATAAAACATTTTTAGACTAATATGTCAAGTTAATATTTATGACTGACATCCATTGTGCTTTCACTTAAATTACAGCTTTGTCATTTTTTTGGTGTGCCTAAACTGCTATCCATCCTGTATAACTTATACAGGATTCTGTGGTGATATCTTGCACATTTCTTCTTTCTTGCATTGCATCGGCTCCTATACAAAAGCTTCTGTTTGGCTGCTGTAGTTGCGTGGGATATCACAAACAGGGCCATAAACCAGTGGCCTTAAATGTGACATCTGCATTCACAGATCTCAGAAATTTTCAGCCGCAGACGACCACATTGTATGCTTTGCTCCTTCACTACAAGACGTCTAAAAGCTAAGTATACCATTGAGGGTTTTTTCGTCTCTGACTTCTAGTTAGAACTTGATTTGATGTATTAACCTTTGCCGATGTCACCTAAAAAGGGTAAATGCCAATGCGGACGTCTGATACTGCCTAAAGATGCGCACGACTGCTGCGGTTTTTGCCTAGGCCAAGAGCATGACCATACCGCTTGCTCAGTTTGCTAATCTTACATACCCAAGACACTAAGCAGCCGTCTGGCTGCTCTCTGTCTATATCTAGAAAACCAGAGACTTAAAAAAGTTCCGCTAAGAATGGATCCCATATCTGAAGTTCTGACTGAGCCTCAATGGAAGGCGACCAAAATTCCTAGGTCCACTTCCACTGCTTCTCTGCTTTTAGACACCCCGCCTGCTACCAATTCAGGAGTTGAGGAATATCCATTAGATCCGTCTACATTAGTGACCTTCGAGGAAACTGCTTGTCAGTTGATGACTGGCACATCCACAGAGCTTACTTAAACATCGGCTACAACCGATGTCGAGGGGAAACAAGACTCAGCTGGGCTTCCGACTGGAATTCTTCCTCTTGATTACTGCAACCCTTAGCCATACACCAGATTCCAGGCTTTTGCCTAAGGCTACTCCATTAAAAAAGAAACAGAAAACCAAACATATGGCTACGACTTCTGAAGGCCTACCTGATTGGCAGTCCTTTACCTCCTCCTTGATGCAGGCCTTCAAGGCCCTTAGGCCCACAGCCTTTTCTCCATCTACCCTTCCTCTCCTCAGCCCTAAGCTTGCCTCTGCCACCTTTCTTCCTCCTCCCACTTCTCAAGACAAGGAAGAAGAGCAAGAGACATATTATTCATCTTCAAATTAATCCATCTCATATGCCTCTCAAATAGCCTCTCCACAGGAATGCTTACTCATAGGTTGATAGGTGTGTACTAGGCTAATGGTCCTGGAGCCTTTACAAGCCTAACTATAGGATTACCCTGGCATTGTGCCACCCGACCATAGTTCCCAGTACCACCATCGAGCAGAGCCACTGGAGTGATCCCTGGGTTGTATTTTCTATTTCCCATCCACTCTATCAGGATTTCTCCCTTTAGCCATCAACTATCAAACCCGTATGACCAAATATGCTCTGGACCTTGTCTCTCAAGCCTTTACTGTACTGACAGCTACTCCAGACTGCCCCACTAAATCTGAAATAGCATTTTTGAAGCCCGTGCACTGGCCCAGCAATCAAGGAGACTCAATCCTCACCACTAACACCAGTGAGGGGCGTCCATATAGGGAAAGGATAATAAATACACACACAGTAAAGTACAGTTTCCCTTAAGAGCACACATAGATCACAGTCAATCTAGGGCTGGTTTCTCCCTTTCTGTCCAGGTCCCCAATAAGACTCCCCACTGGCACACCTATAGGGTCCAGATCTCTCAGCCTAGTGGGCAAGCTATAACCTCCAGCACCCTCTCTTTCCTGCCACTGCTTCGTGTCCTTGCCCAAGTAGCTGACAAACACACTTTGAGATAAGCATTATATACAAACACACAGACACTCCTATGGAAGGCTGGCGCACAGATTCTCCAGCTGTGCCTCTTTTTACCCAGATTGTATGGTAGTACCAGCTGCCACCACCCACTAATATCAGCTACTAATGAGGCCCTTATCAAAGGGCTGTCCAGTTATTACTGTGCAATATTATTATCCAAGTGGTAAGTGTGACTGAACAGCAAAGCTTATTTGAATGACTTGGACTGTATCACTATATACATGCAATGTACTTTAAAGCTTAACTTATCTCTACACAAAACAGCCATACTTGAAAGGTTTAAAAATATTTAATACTAAATAAAAACACAAGCTTACTACACAGTGCTAGTCAAGAGTTCGGAGATCACAGAGAAATGCTTAAAATAATTCTGTAGAAAAGTTCTGACATCAGTACAGAAAAACAACTTTTTTAATCTTCCTATTTCCTAGCTATTTCTAAGATAAAACACAGTTCTAAAATAAACTTGCATATAGAGCAAGACAGTGCTTGTGATGTTGGATGTTCTCAAGACAAATACAAAAATTTTTCTCATTCTTTCTCTCCTTAAATTGATAAAACAGTACCACTGATTTATTTCAGATTACATAATTTCTTTCTGGTTCCCAGGCTAACAGAACTCAGAGGTTAATAGCCCTTTTTGTCTTGCAGCTTGTCGGGAAGCCAGCGCAGTAAAATAAATTATACATGTAAATTCTAGCCATTAACTGTGGCCTCAAATCAATAGGCAGAATGCCTCCCTCTAGACATCTCTGCTTTGAGGTTTAGATCAAGGATTTTCACAATGCTTGACTTATCAGCTTTGTTACAACAGAGTGCACTGTTACATTTTTGCAGTTCCACATCTAACAGCATTTTCTTTCATTTAACAGAACAAGCCTGTGGCTTATATTGATATTTGCAAATGACATAATTATCTACAAGTTCTATCTAGCTAGGCTGGCAGCCTTCACCTATCTTAACATCTGAACTGTCTCTGGCTGCCCAAGTAAACAGACATTCCTTTAGATGTAGTTATGATGCTGCAGAGGCCTCTGCACAGTCTGCAGCCTTTGTACTTCGGAGATATTCCTGGCTTCACCTACTACACTTACCAGAGGACTTCGTCTCAAGATCTTTGATGCTCCTTTAGACCCTAATCTGTTTGGTAAGTAATCAGCAGACCTTTTTAAAAAACCCACAAGAAAAAAGCAAGGAATTGCAAGTCATCAAACACATTCTTGTGTCTCCTATTCCTAAATATTACAGAAAATTATACTGCAGAAACCTTTGTCAAAAGAAACCCTTCCTGTGCCAGGCCTCCTCCTTCCAGGTATAGAACACGGGCCAGAACATAAACTTCTTCCAGGTCGACAGTCTCAGCTTCCCACTAGACAGCCCTTTCAAGACAGAGGAGGACCCAATAATACGTAACTGCCTTGCCCACCTCACCCTGTCTGACTGCCCCCCCCTTTTGGAAAACCATCACTACGGTCAAATACGTTCTGGATATAGTTCAAAAAAATACTTCCTTTTTTGGAGAGAAAGGCCCCCTTTAAGGGGCATACCCTTCCCCCAAGAAACCAAAGACACCTCTTCCCTCAAATCCTACAAGACCTTCTGAACCAGGTAACTATAGAGCCTATCCCCACAGGGCAGGAAGGAAAAGGGTTCTAATAAAGACTGTTTCTGGTCCCCATTAAAGATGGACCATGGATGCCTATACTAGACCTTTCCTTTCTAAACCTATTCGTAAAAGTTCCCACCTTCAGAATGTTGTCTCTACAAATTCTACTCCCTCTTCTACCAGCCCAAGCTTTCATGGCCACACCCAGCCTAAAAGAAGCCTATCTGCATATCCCCATACTCCCTTCTCACAGAAAATTCTTACATTTTTCTGGACCCCCATCTCACTTTCAATTTACAACATTGCCCTTTGTTTTTTCCACTGCTCCCAGAGTTTTCACAAAATGCCTGGCTCCTGTCATAGCCTTGTACAGAAAACAAGGGATTCAAATTTACCCTTACCTGGGCGACATCCTTATTCTACCAGAATGCAAAGAAACTCTGCAAAACCATTTACAGTTCACCTTTTCCCTGCTTCAAAGACTGGGGTTCACCCTCAACATCCCAAAATCATCCTTGACCATAGAACAAGAAAAAACATTTCTGGGCTGCAGGATCTAGGACGAACATAAAGCTTTTCTTCCCCATGTCAGTCAGTTACTTGTCCACACACTTCAAAATCCTTTTACAGACCCAACAGGTAACCGCAAGGCAATTCCTAAGAATCTTGGGTCTAATGGCAGCCACCATTCCCATGCTACCACTAGCCAGAATGCACATGCGAAAGCTGCAGTGGTATATAAAAAATGTATGGTCACACCACCAACATCCTTTAGATAAAGAAATTACCCTCTTGCCCTGCCTAAAATCAGAACTAAAATGGTGGATTCAGCAAATTCAGCTGAGCCTGGGCCTTCCACTGCAGTTACCCACCCCAAACCGGTTCATGCATATACTGATGCATCAGACCTAGGATGGGGAACTACAGTGTCAAGCTACAGAGTACAAGCAAAGTGGCATCCTTCCATAAAGAACAAACATATCAACGTGAGGGAAATGACAGCTGTTCTTCTGGCACTGAAAGCCTTCCTTCCCCTTTTACAAGCAGGTGCTGTCCTACTCCTAACAGACAACAACACAGTTATGTGGTACCTCAACAAGCAGGGAGGCAGAAAAGCCTACCTCCTCTGCATAATAACCTTACTAATCTGGGAACTAGCCTCTCAGCACAATTAGTCCCTGTAGGCATCCTACATCCCCTGGCAGGGCAACAAACAAAGATTTTCTCAGCAGGGCATCCACTCCGAATCACGAATGGATACTGGACACGAGTATCTTTCTAGACATTGTCCACCAGTGGGGCACACACCAAGTAGATTTGTTTGCTTCCATCCAGAACAGACAACTGCAGACCTTCTGTACCAAGAACCACACCACTAGCATGGAGGGGTAGACGCATTCAGCATTTCATGGAAGGGACGGTTTCTGTATGCCTTTCCACACTTCCCACTAATTCAAAAAGTGCTCCTGAAAATCAGGAGACACAAACCAAAAATCTTGCTGGCGACTCCCTATTGGACAATGCAGTGCTGGGTTTTCTTACTTCTCTCTGTAGCTAAGGGCAGTCACCACAAGTTACCCCATAAGGTGGACCTTCTGACACAACAAAAGGAAACCCTCATTCAGCCACACTTGCAGATGTTGGCCCTGACACTATGGGTGATAAACTTTTAATTCCCTTCAGACTCCACTACTCCGAGAACATGCATTCAGTCCTGAGGGAGGCCAGGAAACCTACTACATGGAAATCTTATCTAAATGGGAAAGATATTCCAAATAGTATCCGGGCAAGGGCAAAGATCCATGCCTCGCAGATCCACCCCTAGTTCTTGCCTATGTGTGTCAACTCATTAAGATGGGACTTTCATATTCTTCAAAATCCACCTTTAAGCTATTTCAGCCTGCTTGCCACTAGACCCTCTCCTACTAGCAAAGCTTAATGTCAAACTATTCTTCAAAAGGTTCTTGCACATCAGTCCATCCAGAAAACCCATCCCTTCACCCTGAGACCCTGAACTTCATTCTGGAAGAGCTCACCCAGTCCCCATTTGAACCAGCTAGTACTGCTACTCTGCAAATGTGCGCATGGAAGACAGTACTCCCAGTGGCTATAACTTCAGCCAGAAGAATTTCAGGGTTGCAGGCCCTAATATCCTGCTCTTCATACACTACCTTACGCACCAACCCTTCCTTTATACCTAAGGTGGTCAATGATCTGTCCTTAAACCAATCTATTCAGTTACCCACCTTCTTCCCCTCTCCCACCAGTGAAAGTGAAAAGATACTCCACTCCCTGGATGTACACACAGCTAAAGTTTTACCTAGACAAAACCAGTTCCATATTAAAATCCAGTCAGCTTTTTGTTTCCTTCCACCCCAGGGCCCTGGGCAAGGCAGTCTTCAGACAAAAACCACCTCATGTTGGATAAGGAAAGCTATTTGACTATGTTACTCACACCATGGTGAAAAACTTCCACAGGGAGTAAAGGTTCACTCTATCAGAGCAGTGGCAGCCTCCAAAGCCTTCCTGAAGGGTCTGGACACTGCATTCATACTGTATACAGGTACCTGGTCCACCATTCACAGTTTCACCAAACACTACAAGCTAGACAATATCTCTAGAGCACGAGCAGGATTTACCAGAGCAATACTGCAGGGCTTTGTGGAATCAGCTACTTCTGCCTCCTCCCTTCCTTCCTTCTAAGCTGTGGTACTCTCCCACGCCAAGAATACTGCAACGTAGGAATAGAAGGACATAGAATAGTTGTGTAAAATCTTACCATAACCATAAATGTCCTTCTCTTCCATGTTGCAGTATTCCTTCCCACCCACCAAACTCCCTTTTTTTATCCTTCTCTCTCTCACTGTTGAGCTGTCTTAAGTCACCTGGTGGTTACACCCTATGCTATACCCAATTCAGCCACCAAATGGACCATTGATCCTATGGTTGACATGACTTGCTACTGTCCTACTAGGTTTTCAAGTTCTGAGGTCTGTGTGTGCAGATGTCACATTTAAGGCCCCTGTTTTATGGCCCTGCATGTGACGTCCCACCCAACTACAGTAGCCAAGCTGAAGCTTTTGTATAGGAGCCGACTTACGAGTTGCCTGAGGCGGGAATCCCACACCAAGAGTACTGCAAGATGGAAGAGAAGGCCATCTCTGGTTATGGTAAGGTTTTACACAACTTTTCTTTATTGAACAGCATTTTCATTCTGTTCACCTGCTCGATTTCCCATAAGACAGACTGGTATTACATATCTCCTTGTTACTTGATTCAAAGTATTACTTTATGAATTTATTAAAATTGTCACAAAATTAGATTTTTTATTTCAAATTGTTGCATTGCAGATGAAAGGCATAATTATCATCTGTTTTTAAGAATGACCATATAAATGCTTTAAAGTCATTAAGAGTCTTCTGTTGAAGAGACCCATAAGCAGTGTTTGAAAGAACATTTTTAAGCTGTCTGAATTTGAAAGGAATTATTTTAAGCATCTAATGTTAGACTTCACACAAACTGGGAAGTCCTCATGAATGTACAACATCCGATGATGTTTTGCAAGCTCCTCAGTGATGCTAACTCTTGTATGAAAGGTGATAGAAGTAGTAGATTGCTGTGTCTAAGTACATATGCTTTATAGAACTAATAAAACAACACCCACTAGAACTAAAATCCAGTGTCTCAACAGTAATACATTACAGACATAAAACCATACACTTCTTTGTTAAAGAAGTGTATGGTTTTATCTGTGGTGATTGGTGTCTTTGTTTGTCCAATAAACTGTGTCAGAAACTTGAAATAAATTTGGTAGTAATTAGTCTGGCTTTATCATCTGCCAGAGAGGGATCAGAATAATCCAACACTAACAGACAGGACTATTTCATGTTGCGTTGCCTACTTTAAAAAGTGTTACTTAAAACCATGGATGTTCTTCGTGTTTCACTGTTGCAGTCATTACAGCTGGGTTATCCTGCTGGCAGGCTACCCTCAGTCGGCCTGAATTCCAAAGTCTAGGTCTGGCGTCGGTTGCTGTCGCCTCTTCCCTGACGTCAGTGTGCCAGGGGTATAAAAGATGCATCCAACACCATTTTCTTCAGTCTTTCTTGCCGTGCGCTGCCCGAAGCAGAAGCAGTTTGCAAGTGCCGGTCAGCCGACTCCTGAGATTTTCGTGTTCGAATTTCAGATCCAAACTCTTTATTAAAAGCTAAGTACCCCGTTGGAGAAAACTTTTTTCTTGCTCTAGACCGATGTCAGAAAAAGTTAATTGTATTTCTTGTGGGAAGCAAATACCTCATAAGGATTTTCAATCTTACTGTATTCCTTGCCTAGGCCCTGACCATGATGTCGTTTGTTGTCGATTTTGTGCTAGATTTAACCATAAAGCGCTGGTAAGATTTTGCATTTCACTATTTTGGCAGAAGATTTAATTACACAATGCCGTCGGATAGCCAACCGACTACTGCATTTCACAAGAAATGCAAAGAAAAAGAAAAGGACAGGCGTCTGAGGTCTAAAACCGACGAAGAGGCTTCTTCTAAGCCAGTCGCCAGTTCGCCGGCTCCCAGTGAGGCGCTTTCTCAGCCCCTGACGCCCGCTACTTTAGACCCGCAGGCCGCTATAGACTCCCACGTGGAGTCGCCTAGGCTGCTGGAAGCTCAAGGTATTGGACCTTCGGAAACTATTCCCTCAGATGGGTCTGGAGCTGCTGAGCAGGCATCGGCTTCTGAAGGTGTTTTCAGACCTACTCAATTGTACATTAAAGCGACTCCAGCTACAAAGGAAAAGACTAAAGCATCTTTAAAGACAAAGAAACAAGTACAACAGCCTCATGGTCAGGCCTCCATGCCCAAAAAACAGATGCTCAAAATGGCTGAAGACTTAATTACTTTGATCAGGGGTTCCCATCCCCTTCCTGATAAGAGGCCTAGGCAAGACACAGAATATGAATCTTCAGATCAGGTTTCCATTTCTTCTGATTCCTCTAATGATCAGGAATATTCTCTTCCTCCCTATGGGGATTCTGATGCTGAAGAATCTATCCCTTCCGCCTCTCTTCCTGAGGATTACTCTTTTGGGGAAACCTTGCATACCATGAGGGAACATTTCCACTGGGAGAGCCAAGATTATGCTGAATCTAAGAAAAGGCTCAGAGACTTCCTTTTACTCCCACAACACATAGCTATTCCGCCTGTGTTAGACATTTTGTAGATGTATTTTTAGAGTCCAGTCTGACCCCCTGACTCCTTACCTCCAGCTCCTGCTAAGCCAGACAGGTACTACAGGGTGCCTGACTCCCAAATTCCTTTTCAAAAACCCTGCTGCTGACCCAGAAACTCTCAGGGTCCCAAAGGGGTCAAGGCATCCACTGCAAAAATCCCTACCCCCTCCAACAGGGATTCTAGGGCATTAGACAGATGGGGAAAGAAGATTTGCACCTCTGCTACCTTGGCTATAGGGCCTTTAAATTGTCAGTTTCATATGCTCAAATATCAGCAATATACTATGTCACTGCTTAAACAGAAAATGTTGATTAAATTCTGAAGGTGCAGAAAACAAAGAAATGCAGGATTTATTGCATGCAGCTGAGCAAGTTGGAAAGCATACTTTGCAGTGTGGTTTTGATTCTTTGGAGGCCTCCTGCAGGGCCGCTGTCTCGAGTTCTGTCATTAGGAGGCATGCTTGGTTAAAGGAGCAAAATCTACCAGATCATGTTAAAGCAAAATTATTAGATGCACCTTTACAGCTTGATACTTTGTTTGGTGTTAAAGCAGAAGAGGTGTTAAAGAAAATGTAGGACAAAGCTAAATCTATGCAAACAGTCAAGGATTTCTTACAGGTACAGCCTCCAAGATTTAGCAGACACTGGCCTACAAAGAATTGGTCCTTTCCAGTGTCATACAGACCACAAAGGGGCAGATACAGACGCCCAAGAGGCATATCCCAGCCCCAAGGTTCATACAGGTCTAAACAATGGGGTGCTTCTACTTCCAAAAGTGGAGAAGACAAATCACAGCCTTACAGGAAACAGTCCCAATGACTTCCCCCTGCCTGCACCAAGCACTTATCTTCTGGCAGCACCTATAGGGGGAAAACTAGTACTTTTTTCTCAAAATTGGCACATAATAACCCAGGACAAATGAGTCTTCGACATAGTGTCACAGGGCTACAAGTTTCACTTTCATACCCTGCCAAGAGCAAACGGTTGGCCAGACCTACCAAAAAAACAATGGGCAGAGGCACAAAAACAAGTCTCATCCCTCATGGACATGAGGGCCATTCAACAAGTACCAGAACAAGAGCAGGGACAAGGATTTTATTCAAGACTGTTCTTGGTACCCAGAAAGGACAAAGCCTGGAGATCAATACTGGACCTATCTATTCTAAACACATATCTTGGTATACCAAAATTCAAAATGTTGACCTTATAGCAGCTTCTGCCCATGCTGGGCAAGAAGGCTTGGCTTGTGACTTAAACCTAAAAGAGGCATACTGCATGTTTCAATCAGACAAACATGCAGAGGATACCTCATATTCAAAGCTGGCTCAATGCACTACCAATTCTCTGCACTGCCCCTTTGGCTTATCTACTGCGCCCAGGGTCTTCACAAAGTGCCTGGCACCAGTAATTGCATTCTGCAGACAAAGAGGAATACAAATATATCCTTACTTGGTCGACTGCCTCATACAAGCAGAGGACAAGGACATTCTACTACAGCATCTGGCGTTTGTAAAGAGATTACTACCATGCCTAGGGTACACAGTCAATGAACAAAATCAAAACTAGTACCCTCTCAAGAGGTAATATTCCTGGGTACAAGCTTAAATATAACTGCCCGGATGGCTTATCTCACGCCAGACAAACAAAGGCAACTGACTACCTATTTCAAACTGTTGGCAACAAAGGCCCAGTTATCTGCAAGAAAAATTCTGCAGGCTTCGGGCTTCATGGCATCCTGCATTCTACTAATTCCATATGCAAGACTGCATATGAGGAAACTTCAGTGGTACCTAAAAAGTGTTTGGAGTCAGCATTGCCACAGCCTGGAAACAATAATTACTCTCATTCCCTGCCTGCAACAGGAGTTTCGATGGTGGGCGAAGGCCTGTCAGAAGAACAAGGGACAGCCATTCACCTTACTCCCAGCCAAGCAGACATTGACAACGGATGCATCAGATTATGCCTGGGGGGCACACATGGCAGGAAAATGTATTCAAGGCACATGGTCCGCCAACCATATGCATCTACATATCAATCAAAAAGAGATGCTAGCTGTTCAGAATGCCCTGACAGCCCTCAAGGACCTACTTCATCCGGGACAACTACTGATAAAGACAGACAATACCATGGTCATGTGGTATATAAGCAAGCAGGGAGGCACTCATTCTTACACCCTCTGCAGACTAGCCATGACTTTGTGGGACACAGCATTGACTTACCAAGTACATCTACAGGCACAATTCCTGCCAGGAAAGTTAAATACTCTGGCAGATGAACTAAGCAGAAACCTCATGGATCCCCACGAGTGGAAATTGGATCAACAAGTCTTCAACATAACAAGGAAATGGGGATGCCCGGACATAGACCTATTTGCCTCTCCTCACAACTGCCAACTAAAGAGATTCTGCACAAGGACTTATCACAGACAAGCATGGAAAGTAGATGCCCTATCTTTCAGCTGGAAAAACTTAACAGTATATGCCTTTCCTCCACTGCCTCTCCACCCCAAGGTACTCCTAAAGGTCAGACAAGAGAAGCCAAAAATGATGCTGATTGCCCCAGACTGGCCCCGCCAGTACTGGTATCCAATCCTAAGGAACTTGTCTCAATGCCCAGCCTGGGTCTTACCTCAAATACCTCACCTACTGTCCCAACAAAACAATCAGATCCTGCACAGCCAACTCAAGACCTTAAATCTGGCAGCATGGCGGATAATGTAGTCATACAAAACACACCTCTCGCTAAGGAGGTGATGGATGTCATTTTGGAGGCCAGGAGGCCTAGTACTAGAAAATCTTATGCTGGAAAATGGAAGAGATTTTGTGTCTGGAACCAGAAACAAGGAATTGACACAGCAGTACCAAATATTCCTCAGATTTTGCAATTGAGATGCTGGACAAAGGCCTATCCTTTTCATCAATTAAAATTCATGCCTCTGCCATTTCGGCTCATTACAATACAGAGCCACCAATCTTTTCTCATCCTTTGTTAAGGCAATACCTCAGAGGAGCCAAAAACTTAAGGCCTCCAAGGAGATCACCAGTACCTGCATGGAACCTCAATTATGTTTTGGAAAAACTCACTCTGCCCCCTTTTGAGCCAGCCGCTACAGCTGATATAACATTTTTATCTTGGAAAACAGCTCTACTCCTAGCAATAACCTCTACAAGAGGAGTCTCAGAGCTACAGGCACTCATGGCTGTGGAACCTTTTATCATTTTTTTATCCAGACAGGGTTTCTCTGAGGACATACCCAACATTTATGCCTAAGGTAGTGTCCACTGTGGCCCTTAACTAAACTATTCATCTGCCTACTTTTTATCCAAACCCACAGAATAAGGGGGAGAGAATTCTGCGTTCTTTGGACATACACAGACAGCTACGCTGCTACTTGAACAGAACCAAAGCTTTCAGAAAGACTGAGCAACTACTAGTGGCATATGCTGCAGGATCACAAGGAAAGGCTATCTCAAAGCAGACTTTCAAAGTGGATAGGCCACTGCATTCGTTTCTGCTATTCACAACATGGCAAGCCAGTGCCTAAGGGCATTAGGCCACATTCAACCATAGTAGCAGCCACTTCAGTCTTTCTCAGGGGAGTACCAACCAAAGACATTTTAGAGGCTGCTACCTGGAGTTCAGTGCACACATTTACAAAGCACCATCATTTACCACTCTACTCTAAATCAATGGCAGGCTTTGCCACTGCAGTTCTGCAGGGCCTCATAGCCGCTCCTAATGCTGTTTAGCTCCAGCCTCCCAACCATAGCTTTGGGATTCAACCCAAGTGTAATGACTGCAACAGTGAAACACGAAGAGCGTAGTACAGTTGTGTACACTTACCATAATTGTAGATGTTTGTGTATATTCACTGTTGCAGTCCAGGTTACCCACCCACCATCCCCCATCTCTTTTTGCTGGACCTTAGCTGCACTTCTCTGATCTATACAACCTATGGTGGTGTATTTGCTTGTAGATAAAGGTATAATATATTTTGGTGCATGCTTGTTTTATTGTCATATTTTTAGCCTTCCCTTTTGGGGGCACCTGACATCTGGGGCAAGAAAAACTGAAGAAAATGGCATTAGATGCATCTTTTATACCCCTGGCGCACTGACGTCAGGGAAGAGGCGACAGCAACTGACGCCAGACCTAGACTTTGGAATTCAGGCCGACTGAGGGTAGCCTGCCAGCAGGATAACCCAAGTGTAATGACTGCAACAGTGAATACACTCGAACATCTACATTTATGGTAAGTGTACACAACTGTAATTTTTCTGCTGGATTGTTAAGTGTCCTACAACTTTTATCTTTTTTTTCAGCTGATACTATTTTGCAGTAAAAACATTTCTAGTCTACTGATTTAACACCCCAGTGAACATTTCCCCCTAGACTGCAGTCTTTTTATTACTATCATGAGTCTTGCCGTAGTAATCTTATTCTTTTGGCTGCTCCCATTAGGGGTTGCCACAGTGGATCATCTGTTTCCATTTCTTCCTGTCCTCTACATCTTGCTCTGTCATACCCAATCACCTGCATGTTCTTTCTCACCTCATCCATAAACCTTATCTTAGGCCTTCATCTTTTCCTTTTACTAGGCAGCTCCATCTTCAGCATCCTTCTCCTAACATACCCAACATCTCTCCTCTCCTCAGCACATGGCCAAGCCAGCTCAATCTCGTCAATCTGGCTTGGTCTCCAAACCATCCAACCCGCACTGACTTTCTAATATACTAATTTCTAAACCTGCCCATCCATGTCACACCCAGTGCAAATCTTAACATCTTTAGCTCTGCCACCCCCAGCTCTGACTCCTGTCTTTTCGTCAGTGCCACTGTCTCCATCCCATTCAACATAGCTGGTGTCACTACCATCTTGTAGACCCTCCCTTTCACTTGTACCCCTCTGTCACAAATCACTCCTGACACTCTTCTCCCCACTGTCTGCACTGTTATTAACCTCTCTTCCACACACACACACCATTACTCTGAACTGTTGATTCCAAGTATTTAAACTCCTCCACCTTCGCCAGCTGTACTCCCTGCATTTTCACCATTCCTCTTTCTGCCCTCTCATTCACACACGCACATTCTTAGTCCTGTGACCTTAATTCCTCTCCTCTATAGAGCATATCTCCACCTCTTCAGGGTCTCCTCAACCTGTTCCTTACTATCACTACAAATCACAATGTCATCCACAAACATTGTAGTCCATATTGACTCCTGTCTGATCTCATCTGTTAACCTGTCCATCACCATTGTAAATAAGAAAAGGCTCCGAGCCAATCCTTGATGTAGTCCCACTTCCACCTTTGACTTGTCCATCACTCCTACTGCAGACCTCGCCACTGTCAAAATGCCCTTGTACATATCCTGTACCACTCTTAAATACTTCTTTACCACTCCCATCTTCCTCATACACTACCACAACTCCTCTCTAGGCACCCTGTCATATGCTTTAGTCCAAGTCCACAAAGACACAGTGCAACTCCTCCTCACCTTTTCTATACTTCTCCATCAACGCCCTCAGAGTAAACATCGCATCTGTAGTGCTCTTTACTGGCACGAACAGTACTGCTACTAATGATCACCTCCCTTCTTAACCTAGCTTTTGTTCCAGTGGCTGATCAGTTTTATCCCTCTGTAGTTACTACAGCCCTTATTCTTAAAAAATCAGTACAAATACACTTTTTCTCAACTCCCCAGGCATCCTCTCACTTTGAAGATTCCATTAAAAAATCTGGTTAAAAACCCCACTGCTCTTTCTCCTAAACACCTCCATGCTTCTGCAGGTATGCCATCTTGACCAACGGCCTTCCCATTCTTCATCCTTTTCTTAGCTATCCTTACTTCCTCCTTGCTATTCCATTGCATTTCCAGATTCACTATCCCCACAATATCCAGCCTTCTGTCTCTTTCATTCTTTTCATTCTCTTCATTCATCAGCCCCTCAAAGTACTTTTTCCATCTGCTCAACACACACACACTCCTCACTTGTATGTATTCCTCTTTATCCTTTATTGTCCTAACCTGCTGCAGATCTTTTCCAGCTCTGTCCCTCTGTCTAGCCAATCGGTACAGGTTTCTTTCTCCCTCCTTAGTGTCCAATCTTTCTTACAACTTCCCATACGCCTTATCCTTGGCCTTCGTCACATCTCTCTTCACAGTAGCCCTCATCTCCTTGCACACCTGCCTACTTTCTTCATCTCTCTGACAATCCCCCTTATTCTTTGCCAACTTCTTCCTCTATATACTCTCCTGTACTTCCTCATTCCACCACCAGGTCCTCCTTCCTCTGTCCAGATGTTACACCACGCACCTTTCTAGCAGTCTCTCTTACCACCTCTGCTGTGGATGCCTAGCTGTCTGGTAACTTTTCATTGCCACTCCCTGCCTGTCTTAACTCTTTCCTGAACTCCAATTTACAGTTATCCTTTTTTGACTTCCATCATCTGATCCTTGGCACTGCCCTCACTCCTCCTCCTCCTCTTCTTCTTGATCGCCAACGGCATCCTAGAGTTCACCATACTATGCTGCCTAACTACAGTTTCCCCTGTCACCACTTTGCAGTCTGCAGTTTCCTTCAGACTGGCCCTCCTGCATAGGATATAATCCACCCGTGTACGTCTTCTTGCACTCTTGTATGTCACCATCTTCTTAAAATATGTATCCACCACAGCCATGACCATGTCTTGCACAGGTAATAAATACATTTAATTGTTTTGCCTTACTGTTAATATTTTTCTGTTAAAATATTTGTTGTGGAGTTGATTCATTTTTCATCTGCATTGGAACATATTTTCCGTTATTTGCCTGTCTTCTTTCCCTCCCAAACCTTTTATTTGCTACTGTCACACTTAATTCTTACAATGCTGTAGCCCACAGCTTCAAAATATTTGTGTCCAGCATCTCAGAAATAAATGGGATAATGTTGAGGTGTGGGTAGCACTGCAAATAAAAGATCATGACTGGATATCTTTGTGACAACTATTCCTCACAGAGTAAAATACATTGTCTGTCTTCCTAATGCACTTTGTAGTCATCGCTGTTTGCAGGTAATAAACTCCTACAAAGCTCCTAAATCACCTCTAGTATGTGTAAATGATTATCTCTTTACTTAAATGCAAAAGCAAGCTAATGGGCAGGCTTAGCATAAACTGGTCACCCCTTTGACAGTTAATATCCCTACTTCCACACTAAGTATTTTCAACTTCCCCCTCTCACCAGAAATAGAAATGATGTTCCTTACTGTAAGACGACTTAAAAGCAAATCCTGCTTTTGTTTTAACAATGATTTATAAAAAGGAAGGGATGATGCATCGACTAAACGGATATAGTTGCACACTTCATTTTACCAGCTGGCTAACAGCTTGTAGGAGATCAAGAATAGGTGTACCTTTCCTGTTTGGCATCTGCTTCTCAGAAGAACACAGTACCGAAGGGCTCTGGCTAAGTTAGTAGGTGACTGTAAGCCAGGAGCAGTTGTTGAATCCCCATACGACTTAGCTGTCCTGCAGAAAGGTTTGTCCCAAACTCATCTGGGTGATATTGATACTACAATTTACAAGAAAGCCTGCTGGAAGAATAGCCTTTTTAACACATGAATGTATGCACCCTAGATATGTATTCTCCAATGTTGTCAAAAGTCAATTTACAAGAGTATCTAGACTATGCACAACAGAAGATGATTGCATCAGAAAAATGGATATACAATCAGCACAGTTTTGAGCCAGGGGTTATAACATCAAACTAGTAGACACAACCAGTAAACAGGTCCTAAGTAACAGGAACACCATAGCCAGACCTTATTTTTTCTGATGGTCATGGCTATACAAATAGAGGAAATAAGAACAAATTGAATGAATAAAATGGCCTGAGGTTCTTTAGTAAATATGCTAATGATAGTCATTTAGTTTGTGATATTGTAAGTAAAAATTGGAACTTATTAATTATGGATGCTAGGTCAGCAGAAATCCTAGGTCACAAACTTGGCTTTGTTTTCAGAAATTCCAGTAATCTGAAACAGCCGTTATGTGATTTCAAACGACAACCTTCAGGAAGTATCTCACAGAGATTAGGTAGTTTACCATGTCATAGATGTAAAGCCTGCTCTGTTCTTACGAAAGAACAGTTTCAACATCCTGTGTTTGATTTTATTTTCAAGCCTAGGTTTTATGCTATCAAACTCAAAATGTGGTTTATTTAGCCACATGTAATGCATGCACCAGTTTTTACTTCGGGAAAAACTGTACAGAAATTCAAAAGGTAGGATTCTGAGACACCTGCATGACATTAAAGTACTTACTGTTAAGAATGCTCTGGCAAAACACATCAAAGAAAACTCGGGGCTTAGGTTTTCCTTTAGAGTGCTACAGTGTGTGAAGGTTAATCCTAGGAGTGGCGATCTGAATAATTATTTAGAAATCTTAGAACTAAAATGGATACTCCGATTACAAGCCAATAAATTTCCAGGCATTAATACCAATGCTCGTCTCAAACCATCTTTAAGGAGGAGGAAACTTAATTTATGATTGATTTTTTATTGGTTGACTTGTTTCAGTAAGAATTGCGATTGGCTCTTAGTTATTTTAAATGTGTGTGTTGTGTTTAGAATTTTATGGATCTGATGAAGCGTTTACAAATGTGAAACAGCTTATCCTTGTTTTAATAAACTTGTTCTGTCGTTGTGGTAGCCTTGATAGTGGTTTGCTTTAGTCTAAGGGCTCTGGCTAACTTTGTAGGTGACTGTAAGCCAGGAGCAGTTATTGAATCCCCATACAACTTAGCTGAACTGCAGGAACGTTTGTCCCAAACAAATAAATGGTGTTAGAGTCATGGACTGAAACTAAATGTCAAAAAATGCATTGTCCTATCCTTTGGGTAGAAGTCTACCACGGACTACTGCCATAATGTCAACATGACTAACAGTTGATCCATTTGTTTTGGATTTGGGGACTTATGTTGACAGTGATCTAACGTTTGAACACCATGTTGACTATTGCGAGAAAGTCCTTTTATATTGCATTGTTCCCCTTTACTCAGACTTCCTTAGACCAAGTATTGAATTTTTTGCCCTCCTTTGGCATGTATACATCCACATACATGTAACAGATGGAACACCTACATTGATACTTTACTAGCAGGATATAAGGCCCAAACAGTATGTCCTGCATTGATTGCCTCAAAGTCCTGTCACTGTACTGTGTCCTACAGACAACTAAGCGGTGACCTTTGGCATAGAAGGCATCCTCTGACTTATTTCTGATGGCTCTGCTGCACATTAGTAAGTCAGGTGACATTGGAATTACTGTGTCTGGGGATCTAAACCTGTTCTGCAGCATCAACAGAACAGTTTGGAGGGACAGGTATATCTTGGAGGCTACTGCAGTTGTGGAACAGACTCCCGACCCATGTCAAGCAAAGCTCATCTCTCTTCAAATTCAAGTGCAACTTGGATCTGTGGATGAGTAATAGAAAATTTACCACAGGACTGCCCCCTGTACTATAGGTGGATAGAAGTAGTTCCTAAATGCTTTGTCCCTCACAAGTCTCCTTGAATTTATTTATGGTATGATCCCGGGTTTTCTCATTAAGAGTAATATATAATTGTCAACCATGGGATGGGTAAGGCCAATGTGATAAGTCAATTCAAGCACCAGAATGGAAGTTGGTTAGGTTGCCTGCAAGGACAGCCAGCCTGGTATTTGTCTGTGATCAGCTAAAGAAGTTACGTCAGAGTAGAAGTCGAAATAGGTCCAGAGAAAGTTGGACAGAACAGTTTATGGTGGCTTGAGCACATGTGCAAGAAAGCAGACAGCAGTGTGGTGAAGATGATTTGAGACAGGCAGGAAGAAGGCAAGAGGAAATTAGGTCATTCAGCAAAGAGATGAATTGTGTGAGAGAAACCTTGCTTCTGTCAAGCATGACTGTTGACGACACAAGTCTAATTGAATCTAGAGAGATGGTAACAGCATACTTCTCAACTGTCCAGATTTTTGCCTCATATTTTTGTTCTATTTCTCATAAAAGTTGTGGTTTTCTGGCAAATCACTGAAGATTGAAGTCACTAAGTGTGATACGTTTGAGTTTCAGACTTAATATCCTTCAGAAAAATGCATGCTAATACAAATACTGTTATTCTAACAACTTTCTAAGTTTGTAAGAATATTTCAAATCTGTCCTTATTTTTGGCGTTTTGTTCCCCCATTATTTTAGACCTTTTTCCAGATTTCTTGGGTTAAGAGGTTAAGAAGTATGGTTGTCACACCTGGACCAATGTAGAAAATAGGAAAATGCCAGGGGGAGGTTTGATGTGATGATGAATATAGTGATTGTGTTTTAGCAAATGAGAGAAGTATGTTTTGCCTTAGAATTATATAATTATAAAATGTGTGCTTCTGGTAGATTGTGGTAGTAGTTGGTAGGACTGTGAGAGAGGTAGTGAGATTTTCTTTAGTTATCAGTGGATAACTTTGTCTGAATGAGTTTGTCTCTCACGTTGGGTGAATTAAGTGTGTTTTTTCCCTTCACGTTTTTGATTTGTGTGTTTATGTCCGGTGCCAAGTTGTTTGCATAGTTTTAGTACCGCATTTTTAATTGCTGCAGTTTCCCCTCAGCTGTATGAGAAGAAGCATTTGTAATCTAGTATTAATTGTGAAGATGTTGCAGCATTTTCCTTTTGGAGATTTGTTAAATTTTTGAGAGCTTCTGTTTATTAATTGTGGTGAGGAGATTGTTAAAGGGGAATTTTTCCATAGCTATGGGATGAGTTTTGTAACATGAGCTGTAAGAGTTGACCAGTCCAGCTACGAAACATAAACCTTGGCTTGTAGATCTCTGAGAGACTAATGTTGATGAGCGGGAACATGATTCATAAGGGTCTTGGATCTTTGTGATTCTTTTTTAAGAATTCTGCTGTAGATAAAGATCTCTAGTTCCTTCTTGTTCTTGGTTCGAATGCAAAGTGTTATAAATTGGATTTTGCCTCCAAATCAAGGGCTTTCCGTGTGGCTACTGTGTGAGAGGCATGTTAGCATTGGACCTTTCATCTGGAAAAGGTTTACTATAAGGTCCTAGGTTTTATTTAGGGTAGACCCATTCCTATCTGATAAGAAAAGTGTTATTAACACAGTAGCTTTGTAGGTGTGGGACTGCATTCTAAATAATGACCTGTCCCGCATTTCCCCATCTTGGTGTGGTTATATTAATTCTTTGGTTTCCAGTTGTCTGAGACCTGCATTAGCAAGGTACTTAGTTACATTAAGCGACAGGGAAAGAATGCAGTAGCTTGGTAATATTTGGAATGCTGATTGGTCCAAATGCCTGTGGCTTTGGTCCTAGACTAGAGAGATTACTGAGAGTGGATCCATTACTGGAGATCTGTCTTTGTGGTAAGTATGTAATTTGATCCCGTGTTGTCTTTTCCATTCACTTCAACCTGTGGGTTATCAGTTCACATCAGATCCAAGGATGGCACTTCAGTATCTTCAGCTCTAAAGCTCCACCTACTGTCCCACAATGCTCTGCATTCATAAATCCCCAATCTCATTTTCTGCTGTTTGGAGTCAGACATTCCATGAAGCTCTTGCCAACTAAATGCCATTTGCTGCATTTCTCCTTTGTTACTCCTACAGTTTGCCTACTCAAGTCATAGTTTAGTCTTCAGCTATCTAGTTAATTATTTTATAAGTAGATTTCTCCTGGTTAGTAGCTAGTTTGTTCTTTCTTTACCTCCCCTTTTTGGACAGACTGTATTGATTGTTCCCTTGTTCTGCTTGCCTTAGCATTTACCCTTCTTGCTGATTATTTTTTAAACTGTGTATACATACATATATGCGCGCGCGCGCACACACACACACACACACGTGTGTGTATATAAAAACAGTGTTTCGTGTTGTCATTGTTGTGACTTAAGTGGTTATTGTTTTTTATGCATGATCTTTTCAAGATGTTTTCTCCATAGTTGTGTACCTTTTTGACCCTGGGTCATGGATTGGACTATGGGCTTCCAAAAGTGTCTGGGGTAGTAAATGAGGTTTCTCTCAACTAGACCTGTTATGTCACGTATTGAGGGTGAGCTAGATCCAAGGATCCCAAGGCCTTCAGCTTCTATTTTGAATCCCGAATTGGTGCCCCTTAGACACAGATCAGATTACCCCAATTGGATGGTCCAAATCTGTTTTTTTTTTTTTTTTGGCAGCTCTTGAAGCTACTTAACTCTGTTCCCCCTTTACAGCCATTATACCAGACTGGAGTTTTCCCTATAATCTTTTCATTGTATCCAGGCTTCTCCCTTCTAGACCCAAGAGATTACTCTGGCTTTGCTTTATCCCCTCTCCAAGGCCTATTGTTCTAGGTTACAGTCGAGCTAAACTTTAAAGCAGCTAACATGCAACAAGTTGAATTTTGTATAAAAATAAAAGATAGTACATAGGAAATAATTTAATTTCAAGTAGGCATCAATCAACAGAAATGAACACGCCAGGCATGAAAGTGGGGGAAAAAATCATCTGATTATTTACGTCAGTTCTTGGAGGTGTGGTAAGGCCTACAACGTACAAAGTAGTCCGTGGTCAGTACAAACAAGAGTCAGGAGTCCATGAATCCTTTGCAAACGGGGTTTCCTTGTCTCAATGTTTTTGTCCATGAAAAGCGCTAAAATAGTCCTTCATTCTCTGTCCACTCTGTCATTGGGATATCCACAAAACTGAAGATGATTCCTTTCACACTGATGCTGGCTGCTCTTGTAAATAAAGTCTAATTCATTTGTAGGGAATCCTGGTTAAAAGTCCCTGTCTGGCCCAGTCCACTTTCCATCACTGAGAATGGATCTGCCTTTTGGATTTGCCAGTTCCAGAATTAGCAAGATGCAGTATCTCACTGTCTTTGGTTCCTTTTTCAGAGTATATAGCACTGTAGTATCTCGTCAACAGAGCTCTTTCAGTGTGTGACTTCTGATTAGCTGACAGCCAACAACAGTCCAAGTATGACCAGTGTAAGAAACATGGATGCATATTCTGAAAGTCTACCTGATTAAATCAGTTTTATTGCAACATATATTTCTAACAGCAGAGAAGATTTGGAATTCATTTATTTCTCAGCAGTTAATGGAGTTCATTTTCCCTGGCTGTTTCTTTCCACAGAATATCATTTTGTTTAGCTGAGAAGAGGAAGGTATTGCACCATTATTTTCTTCCTCATCATGTCACTCTTTTCTGACCTGTTGATACTTTAGTTTCAGGGAAGCAGAGTGCTGTATAGTTATCCGTTTCCAACCTCGAGGATTTACTTGTTTATGGCATCTTTTTGTCTGTGCTCAAAGCAGATAGTGCAGATGTTAGGCATATGTGCATCAGATAAGGCCCAGGTGTTTCATCCTCAGGTTGTCTGTCTGTTTCTGAGCATTCCAGAAGCCCCTTTACTAGAAAAACAAATCTTAGTTTCATGCCTTTTACTGAAGCAGGGACTCGTATCTTATAAATGGAATAGCTGTATGTTCTCTATTTTCGGTATTTTTGTTGGACTGTTATATTATATACCAGGAAAATAGCAAGGTTATTAACACAGCATTATGCAAAGGCAGAATTTAAGCAATCAAGACCCAGTAGTAATGGCACTGTGCATGCAGTACTTGATGACATCAACAGTAATAGACATAGTAACAATAATGTTTATAATGACCGTGGTCAACAGTATCAGTAATGCATGTTTTATTTCCTTTTCAATCACAAGGGTTATCTTTCCTGCAGGAGCACTTCTGGCTGAAAGCAGGCATCATATCACAGATGAGACTCTGAGGTTTGGCTACCCCCTTCCCCTCCTCCTTCACCATAGCCCCCTTGCCTTTTTCTTCCCCAAAACCTGGAGGAAACTTGCTCTCCCTCATAGGGAATTGTAAGGCCGATGCTCATCATTCACACTGGCTCAGTGGCATATGGATTCTGTACCTGCACAGAGCCACCCTTTTTGGACATCTGTGGTTTTGAGGAACTAGTCTCTCCAATTTTTGTATGTCCTTCTATTGTCATGTTGCAGTATTCATAACAGTAGGGGTTGCTGTCTGCAGCACCATACATCCAGCCAGTATACTGAAGTCTTTGGATAAGTGGTATGTTTGCTGTTGCATGTCACATCCATAAACCTACATTGGCTATATATGTGATGTCTGCATGTACCCAACTCAGAACTTTTCTGTTGCAGTGATCTACAGACGTCCGATTGCCAGCTTGTGGAGTCTAGTTCATTTGCCATCGTCTGTCCGCATTCAAATTACGTACCCTTTCGTTTTATTTTATTATACTTCATTTTTTTGCTTTCCAGATGTACATGTCAAAGGGAAAGTGTGTTTGTGGAAGACTGATTCCACATAAGGACATGCATGACAAGTGTTTGTTTTGCTTAGGGGTAGGCTATGACTACAAGTCTTGTGACATCTGCCAGTCCTTTGTTCCCAAAACTTTCATAAGCTGTCTGGCTGCTTTAAATTTATACTTAGAAAATCAAAGACACCGATGTTTGGCATCTGGTATGGAGGGTGGGGTAGGTATCTCCAAGGAGCCGCCTCGGAAGAAGACCAAAAAATTTAGGCCCATGCTGCACCTCAGGAGTCTGGTGAGACTCTCGAGGTGGATGGATAACCCAGGGTCTCATCGACCATTGATTTTACTGCTGAAACCAGGAACCATTGTGGAAGCCAGTTCAGTGGAAATCCAGAGTACTTCTGCTGAGGTTAGTCTATCATCAGGCCCTGATGGTGAGGAGAAACAATGGCTCATGGCATCGGAGGGGCCTACTGCCACCTTACATTCCACCCTGATGTCTGCTCCTAAACTGACTACTTCTCTGGTTTCTTTAAAAAAGAAACGAAAGAAAAACACAGAACTGCAGAATCTACAAAAGGATGGGAAGCATTTTCTCAGAACTTGTTCAGAGCCTTCCAGGCCCTTCAGTCTCAGGTGCCCCCAGCCTGTTCTACCCCCTGTGCAGCCCCTGGAAGACTTGGAGGAAGAAACCTCTTCCTCAGATGAATCTCTGACTTATTGTTCCCATATTGAGTCTCCCAAGAACTTTGCTACCCCTGAAGAAGAAAACTCCCTTATTCCCGAGTCTACTGGGGAAGAATTTTCCTTTGGAGATACCATTACTTCATTGAGACAGCATTTTAAATGGGAGGTTTCTCATGTGTCTGATAGAAAAAAGAGGTATTTTGAACTCCTGCAGATGGAACAACCTTTTCTGTCTGCAGTCCTCCCATTTGCTCCTAGCCTTCCATGATGTCTTTCAGGCTGCCTCTCAGATCCCAGAGTCTCCGCCTCCAGTGTCTAAATGACCTGATAGATTTTACAAGGTTCCCCAACAGGCATAATTCCTGTTCAAAAATCCCCCTGCAGTTATTGCTGTGTCAGCAGGCAGATCAACCAGACAGTTGCCCTCTACTTTGTTCCCAACAGATAAAGATAGCAAGTTTATGGAGTGACTGGGGAAGGAAATATACACTTCTTCCATCCTAGCCATCAGAGCCATTTAATTATCAAACCCACCTGTCTAAATTTGTACTAGATACATTGTCTAAAGCTACTGGTGTAATGTCCGAGGTAGCAGATTCTCCTACCAAGTCTTTGCTAACTGCCCTGCTCTCTACTGTGTCTCAAGTGACCAGGCATTCAATCAAGTGCAGCTATGATGCTGTAGAAGCATCATCTGGATTTATCTTCAGGTGTTCTTACTGGTTGAGACTCCTCCAGGCTTTGCCCTTGGCTGTACTGGACAAATTGCATGATGCGCCTCTGGATAATAAAGCTCTGTTTGGCACTGCTTCAGCTGAGCTCCTTAAATCCCTCTAAGAAAAGGGCAAAGATCTGCAAAATGTTTAACACTTGCTTGTCTCGCCCATTTGTAGATACCACAGGAACTACTCACAAAAGACCATTTTGTAAGGAGATATTCCTCTCCTCTGCTGCAGCCTAGTCTAAGGGACGGAGGCACTCTAGGAAACAAACCACCCTTAGACCCTCTTCCACCTCAGCTCCTACTTCCTTTCGGAGGCATCCTGACCCTGATAGAGCACCCCCACTTTTACTCAAACTCCTGACCCATATCCACCCCACCCCTCTGTGTTCCTCCGTCTAACCCTATCCCTTCCCTCCTGGCAGAAAATCACTTCCGAGAATTGGGTCCTTTCTATCATAAAAAACTGTTGCTGTATGACTTCAGGTGGTTAATAAGCTCTCAGACCATTAATCTACCTGTTTTTTTCCCTCACCCTCAGAAAGGACTTTTTATTCCCTAGATGTTCATAGACAACTGAAGTATTATCTGGACAAGATCAAATCCACTAGGTAGTCTTGCCAGCTTTTTGTCTCCTTTCACCCTAGAGCCCTTGGCAAGGCAGCGTCAAAACAGCCTTAGAAACCCATGAGACAACTGTCTATCACTTTTTGCTATTCCTTTAATGGAAAGGAATTGAATTCCAATGTGAGAGCTCATTGTACTAGAGCAGCTGCCTCTTCTGCAGCCTTTTTCAGGGGCATTGACTATGTTTCCATTCTGGAAGCAGCCACTTGGTCTTCTGTGCATACCTTCACCAAACATTACAAGCTAGACTTTATTTCTACAGCAAAGACTGGGTTTATGAGGTCTATTTTGCAGCGTCTCAGACTGTCTCCCAGCCTTCCTCCCAAGCTCCTACCTGAAGCTTTGGTACTCTCCCTACTGTTATGAATACTGCTACATGAGAATAGAAGGACATGAAATAGTTGTGTAAGAACTTAACGTAACCATGGTTTCTGGATCCAAGTCCAGACTTCCTGTCTCACTTGACAAACATGATTCACCCGGAGATCTCAGACCTACAGCTGAACGCATGGTTTCTCCACTTCCATTGATAGCCAGACAGCCTATGCTTGTCCTCCCCTGTCCGTCTTATACTTTTATCTTCCCATAAAGTTTCCACTAGGAAGACTGACAGAAATAAATGGAAAAGATTTGTTTTTTGCGCACAGCAAAAAAAACTGACCTCTCCGGTCCAGCTGGTGAATCTGGGAATCTTGAGGCAATGTTATAACTGCCTCATGTACACAGACAACCCTCTCCTCCTCCCACATAACACAAATACTTGCGAGAGATGCAGCTATTTAGCCAAACTGGAGGCTGAGCTCTCTCAACTCAGGACTGGCAAGACCAGACAGGAGGAGAAGGCAACTACACACACCACAAAACCAGCCTCACATAATGCCACAACACCACTGAATCAAACACATAAACACACAAAGACATACTCGGAGGCTCTGAGTAAAAATTTACCTAAACAGCAGAGGCCTCCAAAGCAGACACCCAAACAACTGCTACTTCAAGACACCCCACAAGCAACACATAAACCACAAAATCAGTGTGCAAAGCAGTCACAGCCCTTAAGGCCAAATACAACACCAAACATACTTGTCATAGGTGACTCCATAGTCAGACACACTGACGTCCCACTCACCAGGCTGAACAAGGAGAGGGTCACAGTAAGCTGCCTATCGGGCGCTAGAATCCGCCACATAACACAAGCACTCTGGTCACTCCACGGCAAGTACAAATATGACACAGTCATTGTCCATGCTGGTGTGAACGACCTGAGACGTACCTCCCTGGACTACATGAAAAGAGACATAGAGGAGCTCTCTGATTATGTAGCCCAGGCAGGTATGACCCTGACCCTGAGCAGTATCCTTCCTTCACCAAGAATGATGCCACAATATAGAGACAAGATGATCAGCTTTAACAATTGGCTTAATGTCTGGTGTCATTCAAAGGGGATCCAGTGTCTGTCTGCCTGGGATGACATGCTTGACAAGCCACGCTGCTTCGCAAGGGACGGCTTGCACCTGTCACCCCTGGGATTCTGGATATTGGCTAAGGCTCTTGCCACCCCATAGTGCCTTTTTAGGCAAGGCTCAAATTCTAAACCTACCACCCTAGAAAACAAAAATGGGAAGAAACTGAGGGTAATGCTGCTCAATGCCAGAAGTCTAAATCTCAAAATGCACGCATTCGAGGCCCTTCTCAGTATGGAGAACATCGATGTCTGTGCTTTAACTGAAACCTGGTTCAAGGCTCCTGAGAGCACCCCGGCACTATTAGGTTTTACCTCATATCATGCGTTCCGGCCCCAAAACCTGGACCACGCCACAAAAGGAGGGGGTGTATCCATATTCATAAAGGATACCCACACCTCCAGGTTGGTGGCAATGCACGAAGCTTCGGAAACCATCCAGGTGCAACTAACCATAGGCAAAACTGGTCTACAAATTGTAGCATGCTACAGGCCACCCTCTCAAACTCAGGAACCCCACACAGCCTTCCTGAAGACACTGGAGGGTATAAATGTATCTCCAAACACCATCATATTGGGTGACTTCAACTACCGAATATAGACTGGGAACATTACTCAAGCCCTAACTTTCTAGCCCAACGGTTCCTGGAGTTCATAAATTCAAATGCCATGGAACAGCTAGTCACTGTTCCCACGAGAGGAGAAAATATACTAGATCTCATTATCACAAATATGGGGACAAAATGCTCCACACCGGAAGTATATCCCTCATTGGTGAGATCTGATCATAAACTAATCTCACTGGAAATCCACATCCCGCCCCCACCCCAAACAAAAAAGACCACAGTGAAGAACTTCTCTAAAGCAAACTTCACACTACTCAAGACTGGTTTGGTATCCTTCAAGGCCCCTGAGCCAGTGGAAACCACAACCCAAGCTGCGGAAGCCCTTACAAATGCCTTCTATGAACACCTCCAGGACTGCATGGATCAGGCAATCCCAAATAAAACCAAGACCGTTTCCACAAAGGGCAAACGTCCAGTCTGATGGACCCCAGCCATTAACAAACTTTACAATAAGAGGAGAAAGCTATTACATGATAGAACAAAATCCTTAAAAGGGAAGTCACCCCTGATCATTATTAGTAAAAAAATACGAGCACTCATAAAATCAAATAAGGCCAATTTTGAGAGAAAAATTGCCATGGATTCAAAGGACAATCATAAGGCCTTTTTCGGCTATGTTAGGAACCTGGGTGGAAACTCCCAGATATGCTCAGAATTAGTCCAAAATGATACAAAAATCACTGAACCCACAGACAGTGCCAACATACTGGCAGACAGGTTCAGTGCAAACTTCACCCCTCTCCCCTAAAGGAGAGATAACTATCCCAGCGGAGTGTAGCCTCCCAGACATCTCAAATGCGCAGGTGAAAGCTGCTCTCTCTAAAGCTAAAAACACAGCATCAATGGGACCGGATGGTGTCCCCGGCTGTGTGCTACACGAGCTAAATGAGGAATTAAACCCGCACAAAAGACAGCTGTTTAATCTCAGCCTTACCACAGGATACGTGCCCAAGGAGTGGCGTACGGCAACTGTGGTCCCACTCCACAAAGGCGGTGCCTCTACGGACCCTGGTAATTACCGCCCCATAAGCTTAACAAGTCTAGTCTGCAAAGCTATGGAGAGGATCATAATGGAGCTCATAAACAAAGATATAGGGGACTTGCAGACATTGGACCCGACCCAGTTTGGCTTCGTCAAGGGCAGATCATGCCTTTTGAACTTGGTCGACTTCTTCGAAACAGTCACCAAGGCCATTGATGAGGGAAAGGCAGTCCATACAGCCTACCTTGACCTTGCAAAGGCTTTCGACACAATACCCCACTCTGGTATTGTAGAAAAACTTACCAGCTTTGTAAACCCATATGTCACAAGATGGGTTGCAAACTGGCTTAAGAACAGAACCCACAGGGTTAGAGTTGCTGGCGCTATGTCAGACTCCAAGCCGGTCACAAGTGGTGTCCCACAGGGCTCGGTCCTTGGCCCCCTATTGTTCGGCATCTACTTCTCAGAAGTACAGGCCAACATGGGAGGACTTTGGCTGACAAAGTTTGCAGACGACTGCAAACTGGGCGCCATAGTGGAAAGTGCATCGGACATGGATATCCTTCAGAAGGGACTCACGGAAACAGATAGCTGGTGCCAGAGCCATGGCCTGAAGTTAAACGCAAAAAATGCATAGTCATACCCTTCGGGAAAAACAAGGTAGCCCCAAGCTACCATATAGGTGGCAATCCACTAAGCACAGAAGAGGTTATCGGGGACCTGGGGACCCAGGTTGACAGTGGCCTTTCTTTTGACACTCACGTTGCTAAAGTGGTTAGAAAGACCTTCTACATTGCCCACCTGATCATGAAGGATTCACATCCAGATCTAGTGAGGTCATTGTTCCCCTGTACTCTTCACTTATCAGACCAATGATCGAGTACAATGCCCCATTCGGGATGTATCTCACCCGACATCTGCAGCAATTGGAGATACCCCAAAAGTTCCTCACCAAAAGGATAAAGGGACTCCAAAATCTGTCATATGCTGCCAGATTGAAGAAACTTCAGCTCTATTCAGTCGCATACCATCTGCTCAGAGGTGACATGTGCCTGACATACAAGGCCATGTCCAACCCGGAATTAATGGACATGCTCCACCTCAAAAAATCCAAATCCACCAAAACCACTAGAGCAAGCGACTTAAACCTTAGCACGGATATAAATAGGACGTGCTGGAGGGATAGATTTATTACTCAGAGACTCCCTATGCTGTGGAATAAAATCTCGGTCCATGTGAGGCAGAGCACCTCGCTGGCTCTGTTCAAGAGAAATCTTGACCTGTGGATGGGAGATCGTAGGTTTACCCCGGGAATCATCTCTGTGTCACTGCTGGACAGAGGCACAACAAACTTTGGGCTAGGCTTATAAATTCCTTAGGGCAGATAGCCTAGTATAAACCTATGAACCTTTTTCAGTGCTACTACATAAATTTCTTGAGTTTCTCACAAAAATATTAATTGAAGGGGCTAGTTCCTCAACTGTTAAAGTTCAACTAGCTGCCATTTCCAACTTTCATATAGGAGTCAAGAGGTATCACCTTAGCTTCCTCATTGCTTTGTAAGCCTTTTATAAGGGGGTGCCCTTCTTCTGAGACCACCTTTTAAAGATCCAACTCTACCATGGGATTTAAATTTAGTATTACAAGCTTTGACTCTGCCTTCCTTTGACCCAGCAGCACAATGTGAACTGAGGTTTTTAACATGGAAACTTATCTTTTTGGTAACTATAACCTCTGCTCGAAAATTTTTTGAAATTCATGCCTTGTCTTCTAAGCCTCCTTATTTAATATTCCATAGAGGTAAGGTAGCACTATGACCCAGTCATTCATTTCTTCCTAAGATGGTGTCAGAATCTAACATCAGTCCATTAATCGTACAGTTTTCTACCAAAATTTAACAAAGGTGGATACATGTTACATTTGTTGGACATTGACAGACAGTTACATTTCTAATTGCATAGAATAAAGATGGTCAGAAAAACATTCGTTTGTTTCCTTTGCAGAATCAAAATTAGGCAAGCCAGCTGCAAAAGTAGCCAAATGGTTGGTTGATTGATTGAATATGCTTTGTTTATAACAAATTGGGCTTGTCATTGCCAAAGCTTTTGAGCGCGCATTCAACCAGGTTCATGGGAACTGTGATGGTGTGAGGTATTGCCAGCGATAACACGAGAAGTAAGGCAGTGGATGTGTAATATATGCCAGCATAGCTGGATGGAGTTGTGTAAAGAATTGTATTTGTATATCAGACTGATTTGTACAGGTGCTTGCATTGAACATATATTTGCAAAGTTGCTTTTGTTAAAAAAAAAAAAAAAAAAAAAAAAAATTGTACCAGCAGTGGGTCCTGCTAGACAGAAAAATAAGTATACCTCTATGTCAGACTGTATGGAACTGTTGAAATGAATACATTGTAGCAGATGGTACTGGTAGAAAAGACGTTAATCATAAAGGTTGTGTCTCACAGGTCCCACTGCAGCTGGAGATGAAAAGTCTGTACTAAGAAGCCTTCTGTATTGTTTTTAGCAGCGAACTAATTGCTACTCTGAAAGGGTGGAAGTTTGAAATTGTTTTATGACTTCCAGAAGCTGCAACAGATCTTAGCAAAGCTCTATGTGTATGTATTATTGATGCATATGTGCAAGATTCTGGTTCAGTAGGTAGGAAAAGGGGTAGTATGGGAACCACAGTCAGATGACAAGATGTATGTGATGTCATTTTGTAATTCAGGACTAAAATGATGTTTTAATACCACATGAGACTGAAGTCTCAGGGCAGTCTGCTTTTGAAACCTGACATAGAAGGATCACTAACCTACTTCATCTTGCTTTGCTTTAATAAGTAACCAAGGAATAGCAATTTTTTAGATCAGTCAGGAAAATGTAGTAAGATTAGTTAAGTACTGTTTTTTTCTGTATCTGTGTGAATCTGTTAGTCTGTGTTATTTTAGTATTTCTTGTGATTGAAACTCTGCTATTAAGTATAAATGGATATTTAGTGGTCTTATGTTTTTATTGTTATTAAATATATTTAAACTTTTCATTGTGGTTGGTCTTTTTGCGAATACTTTAACCTTTGAGAGTACATATATTTATTTGTTGATGCTGTGGCCACTTCTCAAAACCTTACTGCATTGGTCAAACACTACCATTTGTATTATTGATTTCAGTCTTTTTAATTGGGTACCCTTGTAATAGCCTTAGAGTAGCTGACTTTGGAGTGTCTGGTGGCAGTAATTACCTTATAGTCTTGGCAAGAGGGACATATCTAGTAAATCTGTGCCATAAATCAATAATGAAAATGGACACCACAGATGGAACTTTATGATGAGTACATAACTTGTTTTTTTCTGTTAGCCTATAGGGATGTTTTCCTGTAAATATTCAGAAGGGAATATATAACAACTACAATTAAAATAAGTGCTGGTTGGTTTATCTTCTGTGAGTTTTTTTGATGTCTGAGAAGCCTGGTGGGTTCAGAAAGTGTTCAGCCTGTGGACACATTCCCTCCCGAGTACCCCCTTTTTCTTTGTGTCTTATTATTTAGGTGCTTCTCCTCTTCAAGATGACATTGGTGTATGTGCGGCCTTCAGATCCAGAGCCCTCCAAGGCAGGAAGGGAAAATCGATTCTCAATAGTTTGCTTCCTCTCTGACAACGTCTGCCATGATGTCTTCTGAAGCCAGATTGCCATCTACATTTCTCTCCACTGAGAAGAGAAAGAAAGTGAAAGATCTGAGGAAAAGCACATAGAAAAATCAACAGATAAGAGAAGATAGGGAGAGAAAAAGGCAGAGAAATCAAGAAAATGATCTCTAGATCCCTCTGGTCTCCCTGATCTGGCACCTAATTCATCAGGGCAGACTGCTCCATCTGCATCCCGGATCTAAACTTCCTCATCAAGACCTCCTTTTTTTCTGGGGCTGGTATGCCCCAGGTTACATTCACCAACACTTAAGTACAAGCTATCTTCAAGACCTGCTTGTGTAGCTTTGCTGTTGAGGTCTGGTCAGTGCACAAGAAGCCTTACCAAGATTTGACCAGATGATGAGAAAATTGTCAAGGTCACAGATTCAATTGGGAGTCGTCCTGGCACAACCCCATCAGCTGTGTTCCACCGCTTTCTGATAACTACTCTGTTCTTGAAGCTGATACTTGTGAGTCTGAAACCTCCTGTTTCATTAGACCCAGTAGTCCTGTAGAGTTTGGCTTCAAATTTTTCCCTGACTTTCAGTTCTGATGCTTTCAGGTTAAGGCAGGTCCTGGAGCTGAAGTGTCTTGGTCAGAGCTGAAAGTGGAGTAGACTCGGAAGTTTTCGGAGCTCCCCCTTTGTGCTTCACCACTTGACTGCTCAGTTCGGAACTGACTTCTAATAGAGTTGGGAAACTCCCAGAGTTGGCTGACTGAGGAAGTTTTTCTTAAATAGATGAGTTGGTTTTAGAACCCAGCCACTGAGTATGCACAAGCCAGTGCATTTCTTTATGCCGGTCCCAAGCCCAGATAAATGGGGAGGGTTGCGTCAGGAAGGGCATTCGGCGTTAAACTTCGCCAAATCTTTTCATGCAGTCACCAGTTAATATTTCCATACTGGATCGGTTGAGGCCCGGGTTAACAACGACCGCCACCAGTACTGTTGGCCAACAAGGTGCTGGCAGAAATTGGGCTGCTGTTGGCTGAAGGAGGAGAAGAGGCAGAAGGCATGGCCGAAGGCAGGAAGAGAGGAGAAAGGCTAGGACTGTGGTAGTGAGGGCCGGTACTTTGAATGTTGGCAGTATGACTGGTATAGGGAGAGAGCTAGCTGATATGATGGACAGAAGGAAGGTTGATATATTGTGTGTGCAAGAGACCAGATGGAAGGGAAGTAAGGCTAAGTGTATCTGAGGTGGGTTCAAATTGTTTTATCATGGTGTGGATGGGAGGAGAAATGGCGTAGGAGTTATTCTGAAGGAACAGTATGCGAAGAGTGTTTTGGAGGTGAAAAGGGTGTCAGATAGAGTGATGTTTATGAAGCTGGAAATTGATGGTGTAATGATTAATGTTGTTAGTTTATATGCTCCACAAGTTGGGTGTGCAATGGATGAGAAAGAAAATTTTTGGAGTGAATTGGATGAAGTGGTGATGACTGTACCCAAGGGTGAGAGAGTGTTGATTGGAGCAGATTTAAATGGGCATGTTGGTGAAGGGAACAGTGGGGATGAGGAAGTGATGGGTAGGTATGGTGTTAAAGGAATGCAGAAGGTCAGATGGTAGTGGATTTTGCGAAAAGGATGGATATGGTTGTGGTGAATACGTATTTTAACAAGAGGGAGGAGCATAGGGTGACGTACAAGAGTGGAGGAAGATGCACACAGGTGGATTATATCTTATGTAGGAGGGCCAGTTTGAAGGAGATTGGACACTGTAAAGTGGTGGCTGGAGAAAGTGTAGTTAGGCAGCATAGGATGGTGGTTTGTAGGATGACGGTGATAAAGAAGAGGAGTGTGAGGGCAGCACCAAGGATCAAATGGTGGAAATTGAAAAAGGGTAATTGTGAGGTGGAGTTCAGGGATGAGTTAAGACGGGCACTGGGTGGCAGTGGAGAGTTACCAAATAGCTAGGTAACTACAGCAGAGCTAGTAAGGGAGACAGCTAGAAAGGTGCTTGGTATCACATCGGGACAGAGAAAGGACGACAAGGAGACATGATGGTGGAATGAGGAAGTACAGAAGAGTATACAGGCAAAGAGGATGGCAAAGAAGTGGGATTGTCAGAGAGATGAAGAAAGTAGACAGGAGTATAAGGAGATGAGGTGCATGGCAAAGAGGTGGCGAAGGCTAAGGATAAAGCATATGAAGAGTTGTATGAAAGGTTGGACACTAATGAGGGAGAAAAGGACCTGTACTGATTGGCTAGACAGAGGGACCGAGCTAGGAAAGATGTGCAGCAGGTAAAGGTGATAAAGGATAATGAGGGAAACATACTCACAAGCAAGGAGAGTGTGTTGAGGAGATGGAAACATTACTTTGAGGGGTTGATGAATGAAGAGAATGAGAGGGAGAGACGGTTGGATGATGTAGGGATAGTGAATCATGAAGTACAATGGATTAGCAAGGAGGATGTAAGGAGAGCTATGCAGAGAATGAAGAATGGAAAGGCTGTTGGCCCAGCTGACATACCTGTGGAAGCATGGAGGTGTTTAGGTGAAATGGCAGTGGAGTTTTTAACTAGATTGTTTAATGAAATCTTGGAAAGTGAGAGGATGCCTGAGGAATGGAGAAAGTGTTTTGGTACCGATTTTTAAGAATAAGGGTGATGTGCAGAGCTGTAGTAACTACAGAGGGATTAAATTGATCAGTCACAGCATGAAGTTATGGGAAAGAGTAGTGGAAGCTAGGTTAAGAAGGGATATGATGATTAGTGAACAGCAGTATGGTTTCATGCTGGGAAAGAACACTACAGATGCAATGTTTGCTCTGAGAGTGTTGATGGAGAAGAACAGAGAATGTCAGAAGGAGTTGCATTGTGTTTTTGTAGACTTGGAGAAGGCATATGACAGGGTGCCTAGAGAGGAGTTGTGGTATTGTATGAGGAAATCAGGAGTGTCGGAGAAGTATGTAAGAGTGGTACAGGATATGTACGAGGGTAGTGTGACAGCGGTGAGAGTGATGGATGCATTTAAGGTGGAGGTGGGGGTTACATCAAGGATCATCTCTGAGCCCTTTCTTATTTGCAATGGTGATGGACAGGTTGACAGACTAGATCAGACAGGAGTCCCCATGGACTATGATGTTTGCAGATGACATTGTGATCTGTAGTGAGAGTAAGGAACAGGTGGAGGAGACCCTGGAGAGCTGGAGATCTGCTCTTGAGAGAAGAGGAATGAAGGTCAGCAGGACTAAGACAGGATATATGTGTGTGAATGAGAGGAAGGATAGAGGAATGGTGAGGATGCAAGGAGTAGAGGTGGCGAAGGTGGATGAGTTTAAATACTTGGGGTTAATAGTTCTGAGTAACGGTGAGTGTGGAAGAGAGGTGAAGAAGAGAGTACAGGCAGGATGGAGTGGGTAGAGAAGAGTGTCAGGAGTGATTTGTGACAGACGAGTACCTGTAAGAGTGAAAGGGAAGGTCTACAAGAGGGTAGTGAGACCAGCTCTGTTATATGGGTTGGAGACAGTGGCATTGACAAAAAGGCAGGAGGTTGAGCTGTATGTGGCAGAGTTAAAGATGTTAAGATTTGCACTGGGTGTGACGAGGGTGGACAGGATTAGGAATAAGTATATTAGAGGGTCAGCCCAGGTTGGAAGGTTTGGAGACAAAGCCAGAGAGGCAAGATTACGTTGGTTTGGACATGTGTTGAGAAGGGATGCGGAGTATATTGGGAAAAAGATGCTAAGGATGAAGCTACCAGGTAACAGGAAAAGAGGAAGGCCTAAGATGAGGTTTATGGATGTGGTGAGAGAGGACATGCAGGTGGTTGGTGTGACAGAGCAAGATGCAAAGGACAGGAAGAAATGGAAACAGATGATCCGCTGTGGCGACCCGTGATGGGAACAGCCGAAAAAAGATGATGAGATGAGTTGGTTTTAGAGGCTGTCAAAAGGGCCTTGGTTGGGCCAGGAAGACAAGTGTGTGCACAGACTTCATAGCCATCCCAATTTCCACTGGATCCTTTGCCTCATTTTTCTCATTCAGGTCAAGAGGACAGACAGAATCACTTAGATTTGAGGTAACTCGATGTTCAAGCTGTTTGTCCGATTCCAGCATGCCTCTGTCAGAGGCCCTGAGACACGTTCTGCAAAAATAGGATGTGCAAATTGGAAGTCCATGGACTATTTTCCTGAGTCTGTCACTGAAGATATGAACTTAGATGGAGAAGGATCCCAAAAATATGTCCCTCCCCGAAGGATGTCACATTTGGGGCCATAGTACACTTCATGAAGCAGTGTGGTGGTCCACTCAAGCTCCTTATTCGGATGTGTCCATGGTCATTGAAGATTTTGGATCTAGCTCATCAGCATCCTGGGTGGTCCCACCTCCTGATACCTTTGTAGACCTCGTTGCTTATAAGGCTTCGAAAGACCTTGACATAGCAGAACCCATTCCCAAAAAAAATCTTAGTAGCCCAAAGGATAGGAAACATTGGTCCAAAGGCTTGGCCAGTAGATGCCATGTGGTAGCAGCCACAACAAAGGAAGGAGGCACCTAGACTCCTCTCAAGAGTCTGTCACAGAGGATACCAACTTTGATAAGAGGGAAGGGTCCCCAAGATTCCACCTGATGACATCTCCTTTGTTGATTTTCTAGAAATTTGTAGGGATTGCTGGTCTGTTGATGGCTCTTCCCAAGAGGAGTCTGTATTCCTGGAGGCTTTTGGAGCTGGTCCATCTACCTCCTGGGTAACTCCACCCACCGATGAGCTCATTGGTTTAATCTCTAGACTGGTGTGGAAGGAGTCTGATTCCATTGAGCTGTTCCCCAAGAGACCAGATAGGATCCTGGCACCACCCAAGGACAGGGAGTTCTGTAGCAAGAGGGTACCAGTTGATGCCATGGTTGTAGCAATGGCCACATAGAAAAACAAAAAAAACCCTGCAGAGCAGCGTTCCTCTGTTCATCCCCCTAACAAGGAGTCTAGGGTGCTAGACAAATTTGGGAAGCGTGTATATGCTTCAGCGACTTTTTCACTTTGGTCACTGAGTTATTTAGCTCACTTCACTAGACTCCAGAAGGATTTGATTGAAGCACTTACTTAAATACCTTTCTGGGACCATTACTTCAGAAGTAGAGAGCTCCATTGCTACCCTACAATCTGTTTCATCTCCCACGTAGTTGAAGGTACTTCAAGGGTGGCGTGTTCAGGCGTTTCTGTTAGGAGATATGCCTGGATGCACCTATCTGATTTAGTTGAGCATTTGTCTACCTTCATCAGTGTTTTCTTTGACAGAAGAATTTTATTTGACCTCAAAGTTAGAGACACTATCCAGGTCTGTGCAGGAAGGTAAAACCCTGTCTGCTGTGGGCATATGTTTTTCGAGTCCTCTAAGTACCTTTTCTAGGAATCAGCAAGGTGGCCGTAAAATGTGTTCAGACAGTCCCAGGGTCCCTTCCATGATCCACTAACAGAGAACGCAGCCCACATACGTGGCAGTGGAGTGCTGCAAAACCGAAGATGTAGAGATACCTTCTCTGATGGATCATACCAGCGTTCCTGAAAAGAGGCCCAATTGTCCATCTCTGGAGGTGGTCTGGGGTCATTTATCCCCTGCACCAGAGAGCTTAACTAGAGATTACAAAAGATTTATGGGTGTAGAGAATTATTTCCATAGGTTATATAATACCCTTTTTCGTACCACCTCTGTTAAGGTTTAACAAAATTCCTGATGCTCTTCACAGTCTGAGGGAAGCAGCAACACTAGAAACACACAAGCTGCTAGAAAAGAGAATCATCCAAGAAGTCCCCCCGGGCCAGTGATAGTATCTAACTTGAGATTCTTTTTAGTGCCAAAGAAAACAGACCATTTTTGGATCTCAGCATTCTGACCAAATCATTCCAGTACACCAAGTTCTGGTTGGTCACGGTCCAGTCCATTCTCCTCTTTCTGCACAAGAACGATTGGATGTGCTTGGTAGACCTTCAGGATGTGGACTGTCATATCAAAATGAGCAGGCTGTCCTGGAGACGCCTACACTTTGGCTGGAGCCATGCATTACCAGTTTAGAGCTCTGCCTTTTGGTCTTAACACAGGCCCCCAGCGTGTTCAAGTGTATGACAGTAGTAACTCACTGGAGGCTGCATGGCTTCCGGGTGTTTCCATATTTCGACAGTTGGCTTGTAACTTCTCTGACCAGGCATCATCTGATTAAAGCACGAGATTAATATGCTCCATTTATGCTCTCATCTAGGATTTGCCATCAGTTGCAAGAAATCTCAACTTGAACCAACTCAAAAATTGAAGTTCATTGGAGCCCTGTTTAATATGGTATCCATGACAGCCTCTCTCCCTCTTCCAAGAATGCAAACCATTAATTTCCAAGTCAAAAATCTTTCAGGTTGACCGATCCTTAAGGCATTGGGTTTGTGTCTGCTGCATTAATTCTGGTCCCACTGTCAAGGTTATCACATGAGATTTATTCAGTGTACTGTGAAGACTCAGTGGTCCATTCTTCATCTTTTATCCAGTCAAATCAAGAAAACTCAGGCCTGCTATAATGATCTCTTATGGTGGGATATACTCCGATCAGTTAGCACAAGATCTCCCCTTTATTCTACTTCAGACAAGGGCCGTAGTAACCATGGATGGTTCCCAGATAGGGTGAGGGGTCATTTCTTGAGGAGAGCAGTCTGAGACAAATGATCCCCCAAAGAGACCAACATGCATATGTGTCCTAGACATGAGAGCTGTCCTCCTAGTGTTGCAGGTTTTTCAAGACTTTCTTTCCTGTGGAACTATTCCAGTTCAGATGGACAGTATGTCAGTGGCCTGTAACATCAGCCAGTGAGGAAGAAGTAGATCTTACTCCCTATCTTGAGAAGCTGTGTGTGCGCGGCAATTGTCAATCTCATCCAGTCAATTTTTACTAGCAGCTCATATTCCGGAGAAGTCCAGACATGGTCAACCATAAACTTCTCCTACACATACTAAACTCACTTGCCTTGGATTTTTCCTCCTTAACGTGGTTCTCATCCTACCTTGAAAACCGACAACAAGCAGTACTCTGGAAAAATTCTCTATCTGCTCTACTACCTATCTCCTTAGGAGTACCTCAAGGATCAATATTAGGCCCACTCTTATTCTCTATCTTTATTAATGATCTTCAATCATCTATCCATAACACTACCTGCATACAATATGCAGATGATTCTACCATCATCTGTACAGCTCCCACCCAGTCTGAACTCCAGTCACTCACACAATCTACCTTTTCAACCGTTGAACAATGGTTCTCAAAAGATGTCTCCTTCTCAACTCCAAGAAAACAAAACTATTACTATTCTCACCTACCCACAAATCTCCTCAACTAAATTTTACTATTACTGCAGCTGACAATTCTCTTATCTCCCCAGACTCTACTACCAAACTGCTTGGTGTTACTATTGATAATAATCTTAACTATGATTGTCATATCAATAACACTATAAAAGCAGTAAATAAAAAGATCGGTTCACTGTACAGAATAAAACCCTTCCTTACTCCAGAAGCACGGACCACCTTAGCTCAATCACATCTTATCTCCACCCTACTGTATGCTTCCTCTATTTACACCAATCTCTCTAAAGGTAACCTGAAAAACTAACTACATCCTATCATAATATAGCCCGCTTTGCCACAGCATCCCAGTACAGAACTCACCACTGTAATAACTTAAAACAATTACAATGGTTAGAACTACCTAACAAGCTTATCTATCAACAACTCTTAATTACACATAACATTCTTTATCAACCAACAAAAACACCAGCTCTCAGTAACCTCCTTACTCCCTACAAAAACTTGAAACAGTTGTGATCTGCCGAAAAGATACAAGTCACCACAACTAGAATTACAAATTCAGCAGGTAACTGTCTATTTTCAAACTCCATAGGGAAAATATGGAATAACCTCCCCCCACACATTACCTCACTAGACTCCTTTCAAATTTTCAAAAAACAACTTCTATTACATCTTAACAACTTCTGGCTCTGCTCCTATACCAATCCAGACTAAATGACTTCTTCGCTCTTCAGCCATACCTCCCTACGTAAAAATCACTATCTTTCCCTGCTATTTCAAATGACTAAATTACTGTACTGTTCTAAAAAAAAAAATATGAATATATAGCTTAGGCTATTTGTTTTTTACCTGTTTTTTTTTCGCTGTATTTTCTACTACACTAAAATGTATGCATTGTTGCTTAAATGTTTAACCTTGTTTTAATTGTGGAGCTTTTCTCCCTGGGCCTCCACTGAAAATGGAAATTATCCAGCTGGACTAGCCCGGTCAACAAATGTAAAATAAAAAATAAATAAATAAATAAAATAAAGTGATAGCAGACAAGTTGAGCATCTCCATTTTAATGGCTTGCAAGTGTTCACTCAACATGAAAATAAGATTTTCCATCGATGTGGGCAATCTTGCTGCAATCTCGTTGCATCTCCTCTCGAGAAGAAATGCAGCAGTTTCTTTGCCCTGATCTTTGAGCAGGGGAGTCACCAAGGTTCATAGGTAGGTACTAGGCTATCGGCCCAAGGGCCTACGTAAGCCTAGCCAACAAGGTTCCCCGGCTTATGCCACCCAAGAAAGTTATTTTCCTGTGCCACTGTCAAGCAGAGATACAGAAGTGATCCCCGGGGTGTATTTCCTATTTCCCATCCACTCAAGATTTTTCTTGAAGAGTGCTAATGAAGAACTTTGCTTGACATAGATGGGTAGCCTGTTCCAGAGTATGGGAAGTCTCTGTGACAGGAATCTATCCCTCCAGCATGTCCTGTTTTTTGTGGTGACAAGGTTTAGGTCCCTAGAGCGTGTAGCTCGGAGGGATTGGGATTTCTTTAGGTGTAGCATGTCCAACAGCTCTCGGTTTGACATAGCTTTGTATGTTAGGCAGAGATCACCTCGGAGAAGACGATATGCTGTGGAGTAAATCTGAAGTTTTTTTGAGGCGGTTAGTGTAGGGCATTTGTTTGAGGCCAGTAATCCTCTTTGTGAGGTATGTCTGTGGCCTTTCCAGCTGCTGCAAATGTCTTGTGAGGTACATTCCAAAAGGGGCGTTGTACTCTATAATGGGTCTAATGAGTGGATGCTCTTCTCAGTCATTTGCCCCCAGTCTCCTCTACAGCTATCTCCCAGTACCTCTAATCCCCAAATTTCTTCAGAAGACATCTCGATAGAAGAGCAGAATTATCCCCACTGTCCCTTATTGGCCTTGTCAGATTTGGTTTCCCTGTTTTTGGCCTCACCTAATTCAAACGCCATGGATTCTGGATCTAATTCCAGACATTCTGTCTCACCCGACAGACATGATACACCAAGACATTCTAGGTCTAAAGTTGGCCACATGGTTTCTCCACTTCCATTGAGAGCTAGACAGCCCAAGCTTTCCTCCCCTGTCTGCCACATTCTTTGATTTTCTCATAAAGTTTCCACTATAAAACTACAGAAACAAATGAATAAGATCTGTTTTTTGGAGTGCAGCAAAAAGACATTGATCCCTTTTCAGCACCTGTTCTTTAAGTTCTTGAATTTGTAGCTGCAGTTTTCAACGAACGTGCCAGTTCATTTAATTTTAAAGTATAATTAGCTCCCATTTCTAATTTTCATGTAGGCATAAATAACTTCTCTTTGGCCCCTTCCAAACTTTGTAAAGCTTTTCTTAGGGGAACATTTCTTGTTAGACCCCCCCCCCCAATTAGAAGATGCCACTTCTCCATGGGATTTAAATATTCTTTTACAGTTGTTGGCACAATCTTGTTTTGAACCATCATTTAAGTTTAATGTTTAAATTTTCCATTGCCTCTGCTAGAAGAGTTTCACAACTACAGGCCTTGTTTTCCAAGCTTCCTTATTTGATTTTTCATAGATAGGGTATCCTTAGGCACCAATCCCTCCTTTCTTCCTAAGGTAGTGGCAGAATTCAACATTAATCAGGTTATCAGCCTTCTAGTTTTCTTTCCAAGTTTTTCAAAGGCGAGTATATGTTGCACCTTTTGGATGTTCACAGATAATTACGGTCCTGTGTACATAGAACCAAGAATTTGAGGAAATCAGAATTATTGATGTTGTTCTATTCTTATGCTGCAGTATTCATTAAATGAAGGAGTTTGCCTCTGGTTAAATCGTACGTTCAGCCGTTTTACCAAAGATGGATGCTACTGCGAAGGTAAGTGCGATGGCCTGTATCACCCAGCATTCATCGGCCATAAACAGACATCAGGTATAAAGCAGACATCAGCACGCATCTGTCTCAGAACTTTCCTGCTGCCTGTTTGACTCCCAACTCCTGTCATTGCTAGCTTTGGAAAGTGACCCTGTGCTTTGTTCGTACTCATATAAGTACCTCACAGGGGGTTTTCATTAACTTTTCTTACTATTGTGTTGTTGTGGGTTAATGTCAGGTAGAAACAGCAAGTGTCGGTGTGGAAGGCAGACTACACACAAAGATTCGCATGAGCTCTGTTTATTCTGTCTAGGCCCAGATCATGACCACACATCTTGCGAGGTTTGCAAGGCCAAAGACCCTTAGGAGCAGACTTGATGTTCTTTATGTATATTTAGAGAATTAGCTTTTAAAATGCCTAGCTAGAGACATGGACCTGATGTCGGGAACTTCGGAGGAGCCACCAACCAAAAAGGCCAAGAATTCTGTGCCTGAAGTCAAGACTGCGCCGTCTGTTCCAACCGTCCCTCTTGAGGCCGATGAAAGCCTGGAGGCTGAGTTGAAACCAACAGACTTTCCGATGACTGGTACCCAGGGGAGAGGCGTTAAGGAGACTGCCAGCATGTCCCAGAGAAAGTGTTGCAGGTGTCTGATCCGGAAACCGGGTGGGGGGGGCCACGGTTCATCACCAAATGCCCGCGTGGAGTATCCCAAATCGTAGTCCGAGAAGACATCATCTTGGATGTCGTGGAATGTCACTTTACGTCTAGCTCTCCGACTCTCCACAGTATCTTAGACACCCCTGTGTCACAGACCCTGAAAACAAACAAAAGAAAAAAACAGGCATGTCATAACTATTCAGCAGACCATGCCGTCTAAAGTCCCTGACTAGCAGGCTTTTACCCAAGGCCTCTTTAATGCTTTCATGGTCTTACACCAGATAACTGCTTCTGCCCAGGCCCCCTCAGTCTGCGCTCTAGGAGTAGGCCTTTTGCAGATATTTTTTTTCTGAGGAAGAGGAATCTTCAGGGGACGAGTCTCTTACCTTCACCTCTCAGATTGCTTCTGCATTGTGGCACGCTTCCCCAGAGGAGTCGTCTAATGGAACTGATTCTCCTGGAGAAGACATCAAGGGACCATCCTTCAAATGAAGAACTTTTTTAAATGGGACTGCAGTCAGGTTTTTGAGACTCAAGAAGTACTATGACCTCTTACAAATGGAGTCCCCTAATCCATCTGCAGTTCCCCTTGTCTTTCTGGCATTTTTGGATGCCTTCCTGGCTGTATCATAATCACTAGACTCCGAACCCCCAGCGCCTGAACGCTCTGACAAATTTTGTAAAGTACCTGATGATGCAACATTCCTTTACAAGGCTCCTTCTGCATACCGTTCTACTGTATCTGTTGCTGTAAATAAAACCTCTAAGCTGTTCCCCTCTACTTCCTTGCTCCCTTCAGGTAAGGAAAACAGAATTATGGAGAGGTTGGGTAAAAAAGTTCATACCTCTGCTACCTTAGCTGTGAGAGCCATAAATTAACAGACTCGTATGGCCAAATACTCCTTGGCCCTGTTGATAGATGCCATTAAACAATTTGGTGAATTACCTGATTCCCCTCATAAGGTCAAGATTGCTAGCCTTTTGAATTCCTGCAGTCAAGTTACCAGACACACTGTAAAATGTAGTTATGATGCAGTGGAGGCCTCTGTAAGGGCAGCTGCCTCAGGGTCAGTCCTCCGGAGATATTTCTGCCTCAGGCTGCAGCCTTTGCCAGATATCAAAGCAAAACTTATGGATGCACCCATTGATAAGTGCTTTTTTGGCTCTGCGGCTGCAGAGCTCTTTAAGGCCTTTCAGGAAAAGGGCAAAGAGCTTCAGGACCTGAGGCACATTTTTGTGTCCCTTTTTCCCCATTTCCAGAGGAACTGCCCTACAAGAACTACCTTTGGGACAAGGCCTTCCAAACACCTGTCTTCCAAAGGGAAAATTGACTGCAGAAAGCATACCCCTTCCAGGTCTTCTCTCTCCACACCAGCCCAATAGCAGCCCTTTCAGGTCAAATCTGGTAGTCTGTAACTTCCAGACTGTAATGCCAGCCATCTCCATATCCTTGTGTCTCTCTGTCCCTTCCTGCTTGGAAACAAATAACCTAGGACTCTTAGGTCCTTTCTGTCATAAAACAAGGTTATTTCATTTTCTGAGATTCCAGACCATCCTTCAAAGGAATTCCTCAAACCCCTTGAGATCAAATGGCTTCCTTTTCCCCAGTCTTCCACTCCCTTCTTTCTCAAAGCACTATCCAAGGTACCTCTAAATCTAAGAGGGAAAGCATTTTATTCCAGAATGTTCTTGGTCCGTAGGAAGGAAGGTCCATGGAGAACTGTTTTGGATCTATCCCATCTGTAAACCTTTCTCATGGTCCCCTCCTTTTGGATACTGATTCTTCTACTTGACTCCCCCTGATCCTCCGTCAGGCCTACATGGTATCCTTAGACATGAAGGATGCCTACCTGCATATCCCTAGCCACCCACTTTTCAGGAAATTCCTTTGTTTCTCAATAGGTTCCTCGCATTTTCAGTTCTCTGCTTTGCCATTTGATCTTTCCACAGCACCAAGAGTGTTCACAAAGTGTCTAGCGCCCCAGATTTTATCTTCGCTAGAGTGCAAGGGATTCAACTCTTCCCTTACCTGGATGATATCCTCATGCAGGCATCATCCCCCCACAGGTGGTGCAAGAGCACCTGGACTGTACCAGGTCCCTGCTGAAACGGCTAGGGATCACCATAAATCTTTAAAAATCCTCTCTGACCCCCTCGTAGGACCATGTATATCTAGGATGCACGATTCTCTGTGCAAATAATGGCCTGCCTATCTCAAGACAAAATTCAGAACCTAGTTACATATTTCCAGGCACTACTTCCTCTCCAAGCTCCGTTAGCCAGGGAATTCCTAAGACTCTTTGGGTTCATGGCTTTCACCATTCTCATGGTACTCTTGGCAATACTACACCTGAGAAAATTTCAGTGCTTCCTAAGGACTGTCTGGAAACAACACCTACACCCTCTGGAGTTTTATGGCCCCTTTCTTACCTTGCCTGTCCAAGGAGCTAGAGTGGTGGATTGCACAGATTTCAAAAAATCTAGGCCTTCCTTTGCAACCATCCTCCACTGAACCAGGATCTGTACACGGATGCATTAGATTTGGGTTGGAGGGCAGCCCTTGGAGACTGGAGAGTGAGAGATGTATGGACCCCCTACCAGCAGAGAGAACATACCCACATCAAGGAAATGAGAGCCTTGATCTTTGCCCTACAAATCTTCAAGGCACACCTCCTTCCAGGAGTGCTGAGATGGTACACAGACAACACCACGGGGCTGTGGTACATCAACAAGCAGGGGAGGACAAAGCTCTATATCCTATGCAGACTGGCTTTGTACATGTGGGAGATTGCTCAGCAAAGTCGGGTTTCTCTCCTAGCCGTTTACATCTCCTCATCCCAGAATGTGATGACAGATTCTCTGTGCACATTTGTGGCTCAAGCCCACAAATGGATGTTAAACAGGGAGGTGTTCCTGGACCTGATCCATTGATGGGGTACACCTCCGGTGGACTTGTTTGCCTCCCTCATGAACAGACAACTCCCAACTTACTGCACCAGGATATACACTCCTGGGGTGTGGAAGGTGGATGCTCGCTCTTTTCCATGGAAGGAGATGTTCGCATATGCATTCCTCCTTCCCTGTTCTACAGAAAGTTCTACTGAAAATTCAGAGAGAGCAACCCAAAATCTTATCGGTGATCCCCTTTTGGCCAAGACAGCACTGGTTCCCCCCTCTTACATCATCTAGCCAAAGGCAATCACCACATATTACCCCTCAAGATGGACTTGCTCGCACAGGAAAAGGGAACTCTCATACACCCTCAGATATCCACCTTGAACCTAACTCTGTGGGTGATAAGGAGTTATTCCTGTTGAGACACCTTTATACCGAGGACATGCTTCAGATTCTATAGGAGGCCAGAAAATCCACTACCAGAAAATCCTACCTATCCAAATGTAAAAGATTTCCGACTTGGTGTCTCAAACATGACTTACAACCACTGTCTGTAGAACCTCCAGTGGTTCTGTCTTACCTGTATGAATTGATGAACACTGGCTTGTCATATTCTTCCATCAAGGTGCATCCATTTGCCATCTCAGCATGTTTACCTTTGACTCTTCCTTCGGCTTCCAGGTTGGAAGTCAACCTTTTTCTAAAAGGAGTCCTGCACATTACACCCCCACTAGGAAACCTGCCCCTCCTCCTTGGGACCTTAAGTTTGTGTTGGAAAAGATTACAGTACTTCAGCTAAGCACTCCACTCTGCAACACTGCACATGGAAAACTGTTCTCTTGGTGGCTGTTACTTCAGCCAGAAGGGTCTTTGAACTGCAAACCCTCATGGCTTCACTGCCCTTTCACAGTTTTCCATCTAGCCTGCGTACCAACCCATCCTTCATGCCCAAGGTAGTTAATGTCTCCTTCAGTCCGCTCATTAGCCTGTCTGCTTTCTTTCCTTAGCCACAATCCTCTAACAAAGGGATCCTCCACTCCATGGATGTGCATAGACAACTCTGGTACTACTTGGTTAAGACCAAATCCATTAGAAAGTCAGATAGGATCTTTATCTCTTATCACCCAAGAACCCTGGGAACACCCTGTTTCCAAGCAAACTATTTTTTCACGGATCTCTAGAGCTATTATTTTCTGCTGCACACCCAGTGATCAGAAGCTTCCTTTCCCAGTGGAATGTGCCTTTGTGGAAAATACCCATGTTTCTCCTCCCAGTCCTACAGTAGCATGAGCTTTGGCACTCTCCCTCATGTAATGGATACTGCAGCATATCAATAGAAGGCCATAGTATAGTTGTGTAAAATCTTGCCATAATCTTAGCTGTCCTTCTTTTTTCTCTATGCTGCAATATAGATTCCTACCCTGCTTTCCCCCTCCCTGATATGTACCTGACTCCTGGGTACTCACTCCCTTCAGGCTGGAGCTCAGTGGCATTCATTTCTGAGGTAGGTGCATGATGATGTCTGCTTTAATACCTGATGTATGTTTATTGCTGACGGACACTGGGTGATGCGGGCCATCGCATGTAACTTTGCAGTAGCATCTATCTTTGGTAAAACTGACGGATGTATGAGTCAACCGGAGGTGGGCTCCCTCATGTCATGGATACTTCTGTATATAGAAAAGAATATCCTTTAAGTTTATGGTAAGGTTTTACAAAACTCTACTTTTATCTCCCTTTCAGATTTGAAATTAGGTAAACCGGTTTCTAAAGTAACCATAGCCAAATGGTTAACTGATTGTATTTTTTGTGTTTATAATAAATTGGGTTTGTCTCTGCCGAAACCACTAAAAGAATATTCCATCAGGTCTATGACAACTTCAGCATTTTTATCCAGATCTTCATTGGATGGTGTTTGTGCAGCTGCAACTTGGGTTAATCATCATTGGATCTGGTCTCTAGGGGAAGAGTAGTCTTTGGCTCAGCCGTACTCAGGAATATCCTTCCATAGAGTTCTTCCAGAATTTAGGTAGCTGGGGACTCTGTCCCATTGGTTGAGGAAGAATGAAAATGACAGTATCAAGATAAAGAAGATATGTACTCGTCATAATGGTTCGTGTGTTGTCCATTTTCATTCTTTTTCAATTGGCCTCCCTCCAGCCCCCTACCATTTTGACATCTGGAAGCATTAAAAGGTGCTGAAGGATCCAGTGTTCCTTTCTTTAAACTCCAGGGTTGAAGGGAGGCAAACAAGATCTAAGGATGTTGAGGGACTTGTGCATTGTGTTAAGTGGAAGAGCTCGAGAGTCTGTGTTCTATGAGCTGGAAAAGGCGGTCGAATCCAAACTCATTGGTTGAGGAAGAATCAAAATGGACAACACAGATGTGTTGTGTTGAGTACATAATTTTTTTTTTCTCTCTACACTGCAGACAAATCAGGCTGTTACCATGTATAGGGCTAATGGGGTTTCCTTAGGTGGGAGAGTTTTACAGTTAGCTAATCTCAGAGACAATGCTCCTGATGTTCTTCGTGTTTCACTGTTGCAGTCATTACATTTGGGTTATCTGCTTGCAGTAGCACTCAGTTGGCCTGATTAACAAAGTCTTGGGTCCTGCGTCGGTTGCTGTCACGTCTTCCATGATGTCAGGTCATCAGGGGTATAAAACATGCAGCTGATGCCATTGCATCAGTCTTTCTTGCCGTGCGGTGCCCGAAGCAGAAGCACTTCATAATTGTCGGTCAGCTGACTCCTGAAATTTTTGTTTGAGTTTCAGAACCAGTGTCAACTAAAGCTAAGTACCCCTTTGGGGAAACTTTTTCTTGCTCCTTACTGATGTCAGTAAAAGTTAATAATTGCATTACTTGTGGAAAGCAAATACCTCACAAAGATTTTCATTCCTAATGTATTCCTTGCTTAGGCCCTCACCACGACGTACCTTGCTGTTGGTTTTGTGCTTTATTTAATCAGCTTTTAATCTGTTGTCGATATATTTTCACCTTTAATTATCCAGAAATGTTGGTTAGCCATCTGACTACCAGGATTCCAAAAAGTAAAGATAAAGACAGACAGGCCGCCGAGGTCAAAAGCTGCCGACAAAGCTTCTCCTAAGCCATTCGCCAGTTCAGCGGTACTCAGTTGCTTTCGCAGCCCCCTGATACCCACTACTTCTGACTTGCAGGCCTCTAGTGAGACCCATTCGGTGTCCGGTATGCCTCGAGATACTTCAACTGTGGAACCTGTGGCTGTCTCTACCTTGGATGGGTCCAGAGCCGCTGTGCAGGCACCGGCTTCTGAGGGTGTATTCAGGCCTAGGGACTTGCATATTAAACCATTACCTCCTTCTTCATTTAGGCCTAAATCTCGAACCACGCCTAAGAAACTGACGCCCAGGCCACATGCTCAGGCCTCTATACCTAAAAAACAAAATGTGAGAGTGTTCGATCTCGCCGTTTGTTCGATCTCGCCGTTTGTTCTTACACATGGGTTCGGAGCCGATCCTCGGCTCCGTGTCGGCCGCTTGCAAGCTCTGCATCGAGAAGAAGCTCGAGACAACCTAATACCCACAATCCCCCTCTGCCTTTACCTCAGATCTAGTTTGCCGCTGCAGCGTTCGCATCACTGGGTCGAGCTCGAGCACCTAAGATAAGATTAAGAATTTATTCTTGTGTTTTTTCTTAGTAATTTTATTATAAAAAGTTTGTTAGTGACATAGTGTGTGTGTGTGGTAAGGTTGAGGGATTCTCGGTTCCGTTAAGTTTATTTAAAACTTATTAGAGTTCTCCTCGGGGCCTTACCACCCCTTACTTGGATTTGACTACCGGATTGACTTCCTTACTGGATTTGACAATTTCACCGGACTTGACTTCTTTACTGGACTTGACTTTTCAGTTTCTATTTAGAGTGAGATGTCTGAAAAGGCTAAATCGGGTTTTAAGCGTTGCCAATGTGGGCAAAAGATGTCAGTTACTGACAATCATAGTTCCTGCGTCTACTGTCTTGGCCCTCTCCATCTGCAAGAAGACTGCTCTATTTGTCATTCTTTCAGTGGGAGGGTCATGACAGATAGGCGCAGGAAACTCATGGATAGGGGTTTGTTAAAACCTACCTTTCAAGAGGCTCTGGATGCTTCAGATCAGGCATCCAAATCCTCGAAGGAATCTAAGACGTCGGAGCCCAGGTCATCGGCTCCGAGCTCTTCAGCTAAAGTTAGATCACCGGTTCCACAGACTTCGGGGCCGAGTGTTCAACTGTTGTCAGTTTCCGAGCCTCGAGTCTTGGAACCGGTGATGGAGCTCCCTCCCCCGACACTGTTGAGGTCGGCTCCGTCTTCGACCCGTTATTCCAGGCCCCTCTCTGATACTGATGTAGACCGCGTGGTGCAGAAGTTAATGGAGAACACAGCCTTATCCAAACTCATCTCGGTCTCCTCTCAATTGGTGTCGAGACTTGAAGGCCTGCCACTGTCTCCGTCTGTTCCTCCTCTGAGACCTGTCCAATCTTCGGAGCCGTAAGAGGCTGAGCTGCTGATTGTGGAGCCCTCGGTGCCAGAACCGTCCTTTTCTCGGTCGGCTCCGTTCACCTCGACTCCGTCGGATCCGGTACCGGTGTCTCGGAGCCGAAGATCCATCCTGGGTTCCGGGACCGAGAGTCGGACCGATGTTTCGGTTCCGACTCTCCCTCTTGGGGCTTCGGCTCGGATCGACTCGGTTCCGTCCTCGGAATCGATGTCTTCGGTGCCTGTTTCGGGGAATCTTCCCATTTCTTCGGAACCGGGAGATACCTCGACTCGGGACGCGGGGGCTTTCGATCTCATGAGGAAGGTGTTGTCTACCCAGACAACCACATTAGGAGATACAGCTTCTCCTCCCCATAAAGGTCCGTTATCCTCCTCTGCACCCGTGGCTACAGCTAAGCGTCGAGCACCTGTGTCTCAGCCACCCCTGGAGGGTGCCCCCTCTTCCTCAGAGGCTTCTTCGGATGCTCCCCCCGAAGAAGTCCCTAGGAAAAGATTGTGTAAGAGGAGACACTTAGATTCTCCACAAGAATCTTTGACATCCGATACTGACTTGGATGAGTCAGAAGGGTCCCCAAAGTCACCTTCAGAAGATGTCTCCTTTTCTGACATCTTGGAGATCCTAAAGCAGAGAGGTGACTGGCAGTCCCTCCCCCCTTCTGAGCATGAGTCAGTCTTGCTGAAGGCATTTGGTGCTCGCCCTTCCTCCTCCTGGGTCACTCCGCCCTTCGATGAATTAATGGAGCTGATTGCTCGAAGGGTGGGAGGCTCCTGACACGGTGGAGCCAGTCCCTAGGAAGCCTAATAAATACATTACTGCACCCCAGGACAAGGCTTATTTGACAAAAGGAGTTCCAGTGGACGCTATGGTGGTGGCAGCGGCCACGAAAAAGGAGATGTCGGAATCTTCCTCATCTGTCCATCCGCCTAACAAAGATTCTAGGACGATGGACAGGTACGGGAAGCGCATTTTTAGTTCAGCGGCTTTTTCTATGCGACCCCTGAACTATTTGACCCACTTTACACGTCTACAGAGGGATCTAATCAAAGAGTTGGGAGATACCCTCCAGGGTACTACAGATGCTGCTGTTTCAGAGAAAGTTACAGCACATCTCAATACCCTTACATCCATTGTTAACTCATCCATGAGGCTGATCTCATACGCAGCCGAAGGATCGAGTAGGGCAGCAGCTTCAGCGATTGCTCTTCGAAGACAATCCTGGATGCGCTTATGTTCATTTGCGGAAGCCTTCAAGTCTTCCTTTACCAACGCCCCATTTGATGGTGCCACTCTCTTTGACCCAAAGGTAAAGGAGACCCTTACCCGGTGTGAACAGGAGGGAAATACTCTGTCTGCTGCCGGAGTCCGTTTTTCCACCCCATCCAGACCGTACCCCAAAGGGCAACGCTGTGGGAAAATGTGGTTTCGAAAACCCCAAGGATCTTTCCCAGGCACGCAGGGTGATGCCCCCTCTAGAGGCAGAGGAGGGGGCAGAGGTGAAAGACGCCGCCCTGGCGGCAGAGGGGGTCCGCAAAACCAAGGTGACAGGGATACACCCCCTGGAAAACCTTTCCAGCACTCCTGAGAGGAGGCCCGACTGTCCTGCTCTGGAGGCAGTCGGGGTCGCTTAGCTTTATACCCTCAGGCCTGGCAAAACATTACTACAGACAACTGGGTAAAAAGCGTTGTTACCAGAGGTTACAGAATACCATTCCTATCCACCCCCATTCCAAAGACAAGACTCCCAGATGTACCGCCCCATCTGCGAGATCCAGCAGCTATAGAAATTTCAAAGCTGCTAGAAAAAAAGAGTCATCCAACCAGTCCCAGCGGACCAAATAGGATTCGAAACTTACTCAAGGTTCTTTTTAGTTCCAAAGAAGACAGGGGACTGGAGGCCGATTCTGGACCTAAGCAACCTCAACACCTTCGTCAAGAAAGAAAAGTTCCGAATGGTCACGCTTCAATCGAGCCTTCCATTCTTACAGAAGGACGACTGGATGTGCTCAATAGATCTGAAGGACGCATACTACCACATCAAAATGGCCAGGGCATCCAGAGATCATTTGCGCTTCCGGCTGGGAGCCAGTCACTATCAGTTTCGAGCCCTGCTTTTTGGTCTGACCTCAGCCCCCAGGGTTTTCACCAAATGCATGGCAGTGGTAGCGTCTCATCTGAGACGCCTAGGATTCCAGGTGTTTCCGTATCTGGACGACTGGCTCCTTTCTGCCACCACCCGGCGTCAACTGATACAGGCCAGAGATTACACTCTACAACTTTGTGTTCACCTCGGAATTTCCGTAAATTTCGAAAAATCTTTACTACAGCCATCACAGCGTATCTTATTCATAGGAGCGGAATTAGATACGCATCAGTTAATTCTAAGGCTTCCTCCAGAAAGGATAGCTTCACTTCAAACACACATATCTCTTCTTCTGTCATCCAGAAAATCCCCAGCAAAACTGGTACTAAAGGTTTTGGGCCTCATGGCAGCTTCTCTCATTGCGATACCATTGGGAAGACTGCACATGAGAGTTCTACAATGGCTACTGTTTGCACAATGGTCTTTCCAACATCTACCTCTGACACACGAAATTCTGATCACAAACACATGCAAGTCGCACCTAGTCTGGTGGCTTCAGACTTGCAACTTTTCCAGAGGAAGACCATTTGTGCTACCCACGCCGACAGCTACGGTGACCACGGACGCCTCCCTGATAGGGTGGGGGGGCATCTTTCAGGGACAGACAGTCCAAGGCGAATGGACCAATTTAGAGTACAATCTGCACATCAATGTTCTGGAGTTGAGGGCAGTGTTTCTAGCGTTGCAGCACTTTGCTCCCCTTCTTCCTCTAGGGACTATTGCAGTTCAGACGGACAACATGTCTGTAGTCTGGTACATAAACAAGCAGGGGGGAACCAAGTCCTATCAGCTATGCAGAGAGGCCATGAGAATTTGGCAATGGGCGGAGTCCACGGGTCGCTTTCTGATAGCAACGGACATCCCGGGGTCATCCAACGTCATAGCCGACAGGCTGAGCAGAGCAATCCTGTTGCCGCACGAGTGGTCCCTAAAACAGTCAGTTGCGAAGAAGATTTTTCGCAAGTGGGGCCAGCCTTCCTGCGATCTGTTTGCGTCTCCAATGAACGCCAAATGCAGGAGCTATTTTGCCCTATTACCCCCTCCAGGGGAAGTCCCCAGGGACGCACTACTTCACGATTGGCCCCCAGGCCCTCCTGTATGCTTTTCCTCCTTTTCCCCTGATTGCCAAGTTTCTGCAGAAAGCCAACAACCTGCAAAGGACGATCATCCTCATTGCCCCATTCTGGCCTCGTCAAATTTGGTTCCCCTTTCTTCTGACACACCGCATTCGGGGACCCTGGATCCTGGACCCAGAGCCAGATCTACTGACTCACTCGTCAGGGGCTCCCCACCCTCTCTTGTCCCTCCATCTAGCAGCTTGGCTGCTCCGATTCCCTACTTAGCCAGGTCTGATCTTCTTTCACCTGCAGTTCAGAATATACTAGTGGCTTCTCATAAAGCTTCCACTACTAAGACCTACACTAGTAAATGGAAGCGCTTTGTATTCTGGGCAAATACACAGCAATTGGACCCTGTCATAGCTCCTTTAAACAAAACCTTGGAGTTTTTAACAGAATTGTTCCACCAAGGTGCTTCTCCTGCTACTTTAAGAGTGCAGTTGGCTGCCATCTCCAACTTTCATGTGGAAGAATGTGGGGCTCCTGTTATGGCCCACAGACTTTGTAAGGCCTTTTTAAAAGGGTCTTTTCATATTAGACCACCAGTTAGATCTCCTACATCCCCTTGGAGTCTAAACCTCTTATTATCTAAATTGATGTTACCCCCATTTGAACCAGCCTCCTCTTGTCCATTGAAGTATTTGTCGTGGAAGACCTTCTTCTTGGTAGCCATTACATCCGCTAGGCGAGTATCTGAGCTTCAGGCTCTCTCCGTTAAACACCCTTATTTAATCTTTCACTCTGACAGAGTATCTCTTCGCACTAATTCATCCTTTCTTCCCAAAGTTTGCTCTATTAATAATATTAAATAATCCATTGAATTACCCACCTTTTTCAAGAATCACTCCAATAAAATGGAGTATATGTTACACAAGTTGGATGTCCACAGACAACTTAGATTTTACTTGGATAGAACAAAAGATCACAGAAAATCTGATCAACTTTTTGTAGCCTTTGCTGATAGCAGGAAAGGTGTAGCGGTTACTAAAAGAACTCTTTCTAAATGGTTAACTGATTGTATTATCTATGTTTATGATTCTTCAAATCAAGCTTTATCTGTCAAACCCAAAGGACATTCTACAAGATCAGTGTCTACATCCCTGGCTCATGCAGCTCGCCTACCATTAGACGCTATTTGCGCGGCTGCTACCTGGTCTAAACCACATACATTCATTTCTCATTACAAGGTAGACAAGGTTTCTAGGGACAGGGCAACCTTTGGTTCCACTGTGCTCAAGAACGTCCTCCCGTGAGTTCCTCAGGAACATGGAGCTAGGGACGCTACCCATGTGTAAGAACAAACGGCGAGATCGAACACACTCACATATAGAAGTTATGTCCTTACCATAACGTTCCATGTGGAGTGTTCATCTCGCCTTTGTTCTTACATTCCCACCCTCAGGAAGAACGTTCTTTTTGGTGCCTGGTCTGGGTTATTCTGCTTCTGCATTGCAGTTGTTGTATATATGATATACATGTATATATATATATATATATATATATATATATATATATATATATATATAGATAGAAGTATTTTTTGTGTCTATGTGAGTTTTGGCATGAATGTGTCTCTCTCTGACTGCTGGTTTGCTTGCAAACTAGATCTGAGGTAAAGGCAGAGGGGGATTGTGGGTATTAGGTTGTCTCGAGCTTCTTCTCGATGCAGAGCTTGCAAGCGGCCGACACGGAGCCGAGGATCGGCTCCGAACCCATGTGTAAGAACAAAGGCGAGATGAACACTCCACATGGAACGTTATGGTAAGGACATAACTTCTATTTATAAGAATGGCTGAAGATCTTATAACTCTAATTAGGGGAAACCAACCTCCCCCTTCTAAAAGACCTAGGACTGAAGTTGTTTCTGAATCTTCTGACCAGGATCCTGATTTTTCTCATTCTTCTGATGATCTGGATTTGCCCTCATCTACTTATGAAGATTCTGATGCAGAGTACTTTATTTCCTCTGCTTCCCCTCTAGAGGATTTTTCTTTTGGTGAGACCCTTGCATACTGAGGGGGAGCATTTCCACTGGGAAAGCCAGGTTTTTTTCTGATTCAAAAAAGAGGCTTAGGGATTTCTTACTCCTGCCTCAGCATAGGCCTTTAGCTATACCTCCTGTACTTGACATTGTTGATAATGCCTTTTCAGAATCTAGTTTGGCCCCTGATTCTTTGCCTTCTGCTCCCAAAAAACCTGACATGTTACAGGGTTCCTGATACATACAAGTTCCTTTTTAAAAATCCTATTGCGGATCCAGAGACTATTTCACAGGGACCCAAGGGCATTAAGGCTTCTGCTGCTAAAAATCCTACCCCCTCTGATAGAGACTCCAGAGCGCTGGATAGATGGGGTAAGAAAGTTTACAATTCTGCAACCTTGGCCATTAGGGCTTTAAACTGCCAGTTTCATATGTTTAAGTATCAACAACATGATTGACATGATGACAGAAAATGATGTTGATTCCTGACTGTGCTGAAAAGAAAGAATTACAGCATTTAATGCATTCTGCTCAACAGGTTGGAAAACATACTTTGCAATGTGGATACTTTGCAATGTGGATTTGATTCATTAGAGGCCTCTTGCAGGGCTGCTATTACTGGGTCTGTGCTCAGAAGGCATGCTTGGCTTAAGGAGCAATCTTTGTCTGATCATGTTAAAGCCAAATTGTTGGATGCTCCCTTAAATCAGGACCACCTGTTTGACAACAAGGCTGAGGAATTTCTTAAATAGATGGAAGATAAAGCTAAAGCTATGCAAACTGTTAAAAATGTCTTAAAGTTCAGCCTCCTAGATTTAGTAGGCACTGGCCCTCTAAAAATTGGTCTTTTCCAGCCCCTTCCAAGTCTTCTCAAGCCAAACCCAGACAGCAGAAACACCAGGTTTCAGTCCCAAGGCACACACAAGACTAAGCAGTTGGGGGGTTTCCGCAACCATATCTGGGAGTAGTAAGACTCCCCCCTTTGGAAAACTGTCTCAATGACTTGCTTTTAAAACTTCCAAGCACTTCCCAACTGAATGCTCCTTTAGGTGGAAAGATTGGTCTGCTGGCCAAAAACTGGGAACTCATTACCCAGGACAAATGGGTTTTAAACAGTTTCCCAAGGATACAGATTTCATTTCCACATATTACCAACAGCATGCAGGTGGCCAGATCTACCCCCAAATTAGTGGGCAGAGGCTCAAAATCAAGTGCTCTCTCTTTTAAACATGGGGGCTATTCAGTTGGTACCAGAAGAGGAAAAGGGACAAGGTTTCTATTCGAGACTTTTCCTGGTACCCAGAAAATGCAAAACATGGCTTTCTATCCTGAACCTTTCTACTCTAAACACCTTTCTGGTAATTCCAAAATTCAAAATGCTAACTCTTCACCAGCTGCTTCCTATGCTAGGAAAAGATTCATGGTTGGCAACACTAGATTTAAAAGAAGCATACCTGCACATCCCTGTCAGGGAGTCTTGCATAAGATATCTATCCTTCAAAGCAGGCTACATGCACTATCAGTTCTCTGCACTGCCCTTTGGCTTATCTACTGCACCTAGGGTATTCACAAAGTGCCTAGCTCCAGTCATTGCATTTTGCAGGCAAAGAAATATTCAAATATACCCATACCTGGACGATTGTCTAATTCAGGCAGAAAGCCAGGACATTCTTTTGAATCATCTGGCCTTTGTTCAAAGGGTACTAACTTGTCTGGGGTTCACCATAAATGAAAAGAAACCACACCTGGTACCCTGTCAACAAATTGTATTCCTAGGAGCAAGCTTTAATACAACTTCCCAGGTGGTTTTTCTCATGCCAGAGAAACTGATTAATTTGACAACCTACTTCAAACAAGTGGCCACAAAAACCCAGCTATCTGCAAGGCAAATATTGCAAGCCTTGGGGCTCATGGCCTCCTGCATTCTTCTAATTCCATATGCAAGGCTGCATATGAGGAAACTGCAATGGTATTTCAAAAGCCTATGGTGTAAACATTCACAGGCTCTAGAAGCAAGGATTCCTATCATACCTTGCCTACACCTAGAGTTCCTTTGGTGGGCAGAGGCCTGCCACCAAAACAGGGGACTACCATTCACATTACTCCCTGCTGCTCAAATTTAACAGAAGCATCAGACTATGCATGGCGGGGCTCACCTGGCAGGGAAGTGCATTCAGGGTAAATGGAACCCAAGTCAAATGCACCTGCACATAAACCAAAAGGAAATATTAGCTGTACAGAATGCTCTGACAGCTTTCAAGGACCACATTCTTCCAGGACAACTAATGGTAAAGATGGACAACACCACTGTCACTTGGTACATAAGCGGGGGGGGGGGCACATTCTTACCCCCTCTGTAGACTAGCCATGGCATTGTGGAACACATCCTTGAGCTACCAAGTGAATCTACAAGCTCAATTCCTGCCAGGAGAACTAAATACACTAGCAGATGGACTAAGCAGAAACCTCATGGATCCACACGAGTGGAAACTAGAACCAAGGATTTTCAACATGTTGACAAACAAATGGGGGAGCCCAGATATAAACCTGTTTGCCTCCCCCAGAACCATCAACTGGCCAAATTTTGCACAAGGATTCCGTACAAGCTATCTTGGAAAGTGAATGCCCTATCCTTCAGCTGGAAAAACCTATCAGCTTATGCCTTTCCTCCTCTGCTCCCCAAGGTACTACTAAAGATCAAACAGGACAAGCCAAGGATGATTTTAATTGCACCAGACTGGCCTCGCCAACACTGGTACCCATTCTTGCGCAGTGTGTCACACTTGGCTCCATGGCACCTGCCTCACACTCCTCTGTTGTCTCAGCAGGAGAACATGATTCTGCACCCTCAGCTGCAAAACCTGAACCTAGCAGCCTGGCTAATGAACCTCATCTCTCCTTTACCATTCCTCAGTAAATCTGTGATGGATTTCATTTACAGGCAAGGAGGCCAAGTACTAGAAAATCTTATGCTGCAAATGGAAAAGATTTTGTGCCTGGAACTAGTCTCAATGATTAAATGCAGCAGTGCCCAATTTACCTCCGATACTACAATACTTTACTGAGGTGCTTTATAAGGGCCTGTCCTTTTCCTCCATCAAAATTCATGCCTCAGCCATTTCAGCTCATTGTAGCACAGAGCCTCCCCTCTTCTCTCATCCACTGCTCAAGCAGTTCCTCAGAGGGGCCAGAAATTTAAGGCCACCCAGAAGAGCTCCAACTCCAGCCCGGGATCTTAACTTTGTCTTGGAGAAACTCACTCTTTCTCCTTTCGAGCCAGCTGCTACTGCAGATTTAAAATGTATTTCTTGGAAAACAGCTTTCCTTCTAGCAATCACTTCTGCAAGAAAGTTATCTGAATTACAGGCCATTATGGCAGTGGAACCTACATCATCTTTCATGCGGAGAGGGTGTCCCTCAGAACCAATCCCTGCTTCATGCCCAAGGTGGTATCCAGTGTAGCTCTTAAGTCCATTCATTTGCTTACCTACTTTCCTAAACCACAGAACAAAGGGAAACGGATACTGCACTCTAGATTTTCACAGGCAGCTTAGATTCTACTTGGACAGGACTAAACCTCAAAGGAAATCTGAACAACTGCTGTTGCCATTTGCTGCAGGGACAGAGAGGAAAGCTATTTCAAAACAAACCATCTCAAAATGGATAGGCCACTGCATTCATTTCTGCTATAATCACCATGGAAAACCTATCCCACAGGGCATCAGACCCCATTCAACCAGGGCTGCATCTACCTCTACAGCCTTTCTCAGGGGTGTCCCTACTGGGGACATCCTAGAAGCTGTTACCTGGAGTTCCTGTACATACGTTCACCAAGCATTATCATTTGCTAATTTTCTCTAAATCCAGAACTGGTTTTGCCACTGCAGTCTTGCAGGGCCTTATAGCTGGTCCTAATTGTATTTAAATTCCTTCTCCCAACTTTAGCTTTGGGAATCTAGCCATATGTAATGACTGCAACAGTGAAACACGAAGAACATAGTACAGTTGTGTACACTTGCCATAAATGTAGATGTTCAAGTGTATTCACTGTTGCAGTTCTGGTTACCCTCCCTCCAGCCCCCTTTCTTCTTTTGGCTATACCTCTACTCTCACTTACTATGTTCAAAAAGCTTTTTGGTGCATTTGCTTTTTTCTTGGAGGTATATCCTTGATTTTATAGATTTAATTGCTTCCATTAGGGGGGCACCTGACATCTGGGGCAAGAAAAACTGATGTAATGGCATCTGCTGCATGTTTTTTTACCCCTGACGTCATGGAAGAAGGGACAGCAACCAATGCAGGACCCAATACTTTGTTAATCAGGCTGACTGAGGGTTACTGCAAGCAGATAACCCAAATGTAATGACTGCAACAGTGAATACACTCGAACATCTGCATTTATGGTAAGTGTACACAACTGTACTTTTAGAATGACTATGGTGCTGCCTTCTTTAGAGATCAGTCTGTGGCTGCAGATTTTGATGGGTGACAGATTCCTAAGCATGTATTCCTGGGTGGTATCAAGGAAGAATGTTCCTAAGAATCGTGCAGCCAAAGGATGAATGAGACCTAAATTGTTCATCCAGTTTGTACTGTGATACAAATGTTTGAAGTGTTGACTAAGTAGCAACTGCACATATGTCATCTGTAGGAAGTCTACTGTCAGAGGCTGTAGAAGGGGCCACCAGCCGTGTGAAATTACCCTTAGGCTTAAATTTTAAGGGCACACTTTTTTTTTTATGGTGCACAAGTGTACTATAGTCAGATAACCATCTAGACAGAGTAATGTTAGCTACTGCCCTACCCAGTTTTTGCTTGGAGAATGCCATGAATCATTGATCAGACTTTCTGAAAGGCATAATTCTAGGAGATAAAACCTGAGCTGGCGATTGACATTCAGTAAATGAAGCCTGTATTCACCTTTATTAGAAAATCTTGGAAAAAGACCGGTAGATTTGCTTAATTTTCATTGGTTTTACATGCCACCTTAAGAAGGAAGACTGCATTAGTTCTCAGTGAAATTGTATCCTTATGAAACACCAAATACAGAGGTTTGCAGGATGGTGCTTGCATCTCTGATGTGTGCTATCTGAAGTGACAGCCACTAGAAAAATAGTTTTACAAAATAGGAATTTTAAATCCACTGATGCTGATGGATCAAAATAGTGGTTATGTCAATGCTTGTAACATGACAGAAATTTTTCCAAGAAGGAGCTGGATCTGCGATTGGAGGTCAACGTAGTGAATTTCCCTTTAGGAAACCTTTATAAATTTTTCAAAGAGGCTACAAGAGAGTTGTTTTAGCCTGTATGAAAACTAGACATGACTGCCAGCTAAACTTTGTTTGTTGAATAAGTAGACCTGTTGTGAAAAAGTTCTGATAAAAGCTTTAGAATAGAGGGACCAGGAGCTGAAAAGGGATCTAGACCTTTGGATGATGCCTAAATAGAAAACATTTTCCATTTGCTTCAATACATTTTGTTAGGGGTATGTTTTTGATACAAGATCTGAACAACCGAGTAGGAAAACCTGGCATTTTTGACTAAAGTTGGAATTGGAGTAACCATGTGGTTAATTTCATGGCTTTCTGGTCCAGGGGTGATGGTCTGGATGGGTGAGTCAGTAGATCAGGATACTTATCTATTGACTCTCTCCAATAGATCTAGATACTGATCCAGTTTCTGTGGAGGATTAACTAGAAGAGGCCACACCACAGGGATGGAAACCATTCTTGTTTTTAATATAAATCTCTTCATTAGAGGCAATGGGGGAAGCCATAAAGGAGAATTGTGGTCAATTGTGGACTAGAGCATTTCTGAGTGACTTTCCATATGGAGCGATCAAGGCAAAATAACTTCTGCATTTGTGGTTTAGATGGGACACAGAGATTGCAGTCAGGCTGACCCCAACAACTGAATATCAAGTTTGTCTCTTGTTTTCTTGATGGACCACTCACGATGCATTAAGATGGATCTGCTCAGACTGTCTGCCAGAACATTGGAAGAGGTGTGAAGAAATTGCAAGACTTTCATGGCATAAGGGGTAGGAACTGGTTCCTCCCTTTTGGTTTATTTACTGGACTACCAAAATACTCTTGTTTGTACCAGAATCACATCTCTCAGGAGACTGTCCTGAAAGGCCTTCAGCATGAGTGTTACCCCCATCTCCAGAACATGTGAAGATTGACTTCTGTATGTGACCATGTGCTTTGGACCCTCTTCCCTTCAAAATGCCCCCCCACCCTAGAAGGGAAGCGTTCGTTTTCAGTACTGCTGCTGAGGGATCCAAACAGCCTTCCATCTAATACCAAAGGAGACTTTATCCACTAAGGTATGTGTTGGCTGCAAATCTAACTTAGTCTTGTTTTGGTGTGGCATGGATAAACCCTTTAGGACCATTGTGCTGTTAAAGTCCACTGGAGAACCCTCGTATAGAATATGGCGAATGGGACCATGAATATTGTGGATGCTGTAAGACTCTGGTAAAGGATAAGCCTTGCTGGTGGACTAGGGTGGTGAAGAACTTGAATTGCAGTGAGACTGAGAGAAAGAACCCTGGCGATCAGAAGATTGGGAAGTCTGAGTTTTTGTTGAGGTGTCATCTTATAAATTCTGTCTATTGAGACGGTGAAAGCTGGCTTTTGGAAGTGTTGACTGTGGTGCGTAGATTTTGCAGCAGTTGGTGCAAGAGGTCCCAGTGGTGTGACGAGATTGTTGGGTGTAGCAGTGAGAAGCCATTTGTCTGCATATGGAAATACCTGGATCCCTTGTAGGCACTAATGTGTTGCTACCACTGCCATCATTTGGTGAGCACCTGAGCTGTGGTAAACCCACAAGGCAGGACTCTGAACTGATAATAATTAGCTCCCAGCTGAAAACTGAGAAGCCTCATTGAATGCTGCTTTATCTTCCCATGATAGTATGCATCCTTGAGATCTATTGAACATGTCCAGTTGTCCTTCCATAGAGGCAAAACGGTCTGGAGTGTTACCATCTGCAATTTTGTCTGGTTGACATACTGATTCAAATGACTTGTTTCCAGAATGAGTCTGAGGTCACCTGTTTTCTCAGGTACTAAAATGAACCACAAACACCGGAATCTGATGTTATCCATTGCCTTGGCTGTATTGTTTCCAGTCTGAATGTGTGGAGTGAAGCGTATCTTTCTTTTAAGGCTTCACCACATCAGGTTCCTTCCATGCCCGTTGAGCCATCAAATCAATGGGTGGTACCACCCATGAAAAAGTTGAGCCAGACCCAAAAGCTTCCAGGAACGCTGACTTGTCAGAAGGACTAACTGTGGACCCCAAAGCCTACCTTAATGCTGAGCTATTTAGCTCCCAAGTGCTGGAGGCAGGGGGACAGCTCTGAAAATTTTAAGGTCATACTCTCCCCCTGAGGCTCCTTGCTAAAACTTTGACTCCTAGACTTTTATGGGTCGGAGCAGGTCTGAACCAACAGAGGAAGGGAACCTGTTGGAGTCTGTCACCTGGACTGTCATTTCTGGCAAAGGTGCTCTGGGGCAGATAGGGCCCAAAGCTAGGAGTACTGAGTGGCAGACCAGCTCCAGACAAGACGTTAAAGGAGAGGTAGATGGACCAGCACTCTGTGTGTTTCTATAGAGCTCTGAGCTGTATTTGTAATCTGAGAAATTTTCTCATTCTGTCGACATCCTACTCGGTGCGACTTCTCAAACACTGGGATGACTGCTACTGATGGAGATGGGGAATATCATTAGAACTGGAGAATAGTCTAGAGCTAACTGGTTCAGGAGAAAACTAGAATCTAGCATGAGACGTCCATTGCTGAGAGCCTGCTTAGAGAGTCGTTGTTTTGGATCCGATTCCAGTGATAAAGAAGCATCTAGAGACCTCTTACAGGACTTTGAGCCCCCTGTTTCTTTTTCTTTAGCTTTTTCCTTGGCCTTATCCTCCCTGGATTCCATATCCTTCTCTATATCTGCTGTCTCTCTGGATGTAATTTCTTTGTTTTTAGGTGACGTGGAGGCTGCTGAAGTAGTAGGTAGAAGATGCTATCTAGGGAGGAGAGTAGTAAGCCCCTTAGCAATATTTTCTCCTGTCTTGTTTGCAAGACCGGCTCTGAAAGAAATGCAGGCCTGATGGGCAAGTATCCAAGTGGGCGACCCCTAAACAGTAGATGTGGGATATGGGTCCTGGGGAGAGGCAACTTATGCCCACATGGCATGCACTTTTTGAAGACCTGACTGTCATGAGAACAAGGATATACACATACACAGTAAGAATGGCTGTATGTAACTATCTGTCTAAATCTACTCTAAACAGTTAAGGCACACAGAATAATGATTTTTAACAGTTTTAACACAGTTTTAAACAGTATTAATGTTTTCTGATGTGCCATACTACTGATCTAGGAAGATTCTTATTTAATGCTAACTGCAAAAACCAAAACATAATGTAGAATAGAAAAAACAGTCTTAAACGACAACAGCTAACACTGTCAAAGAAGTCTAACAAAACTTTAGGGGGGGGGGAACCCCTCTTGGTAAGGGAGTACCTTTTAGAAATTATCTTCAAAAGATACAAGAAGATGGAGCCCTTAGAAGCAAGACTGAACACTGCAGGTGCTTTTGAGGTCTGAGATAGTTAGATGGAGACCAGGGGATTACAGGTAAGAGTGAAGACAGAGTCCTGGAACCAAACAACTTTAAGTTCAGTGCTGAGGTCAGATCCGCTTGGATCAATGTATCCACAATTGAATCAAACAAAAATAGGCCGCACTGGGTCCATTTTTTCCTGTTGAGAAATTGTTTATTTTACTTGTTGAGGCTGGCAGAGTGTAAGTGCTTTTTTCTGTGTTTTGTTGGGGAAAAGTGACTTTTTGCAGCTTTAAATTTTTACTGGCACAATATGCTTGTTTTCCGGTTGTAAGAGGCATCGTTTTTGACTTGACTATGGAACAAGCTATGGTTGTATGTCTGTCCTTCCAGCCACAAAACGAAACAGTTAAGCAAACAGCCTTTGCCACTACAGCAAGTTAGCAGTTTGCCTTAGCCCTGGATCGCTGTGGTGTAGCATCTACAGTCACTATGGACTGGGAGTTAGCCAAACCCTATAAGGCTGTTCGGGTCCTCTCAGTGGTCAAGGGAGCGAGAGATGCTGTTGGTCTTTGGAGAAGGGAACAGGGAAGTTTTCACTGTTTAATCGTAATGAGCCTATCCATGGGGAGGCTGCAGCTGCCATAACAACCTTATTGGCCCCAACTTTCCAGACAAAAAGAAATGAAAAACTAAATGTGTTTCTGCTTTGGCTCAAATTTCCTTGGACAGAAGTAATTTACTAGATTTGGCTCAGGGTTTAATTTAAAATAATATACCTTCTTATACGGTGGTTTCTGGTTAAAAAATGCCTTTTAGATACAACTTCCTGAAAGTGGAAAAGAAGATGCAGAGTTGTCTCCCCAGATTTCTGATTCAGATTGAGAAGAAACCGCAGTATCTGATTGTCCCTGTTTTCAGTGGGAGAACATTGAGATTTCTCAGTCCCTCAGAAAATAGTATGAGCTGTTACAGATGGAATTTCAAGAACCTTCACCCGTTTCCCCTTTTCTGTCAGCACTGGTGGATGTCTGTGTCACTGCTTGCAATTTTTCTGATGTTAGCCTGCTGCCCCCTAAAAAGGCAGGTAAATGGTATAATGTTTCTCAGTCTTTTAAGTCTTGTACAGTCATTCCAAACCAGACCCAACAGGTGTAGCTTCAGCTAACTAAATGTTTAGCAGCAGTAGGATTAATTCCAATCCATTATTTTCTGACAAGGGTGGGAAAATAAATAATAACCATTGGAAAAAGTGTTTGCTTTTACAAATTAGATTTTTCAGGATTTTTGTGTGATCAGGCTCATATGTTAGTTAATTCTAACTAATTACGAAAGTATGAGGAGTATTTTGTTTGCAGTTCCTTCGTGTGAGGAAAAGTCTGCTTTAAATGGTCTAGTCTGTTACGTCTTAAAGGTCAGTCGTCAATTTAAAGTGTGTGCACGTCTCCAAGACTTTTGGGTGTCTACCATGACTGGAGTGGACCCCATTTCTAAGTCCAAGTATGTTTAAAGTTCATGAAATCAGTATTGTTTTAGTCTTTGATGTTAGCGAAAAGTGCTGTTTGCTGCATCAGCAATGTTCCCAGAATTAGCTCCTCCTGCAGTTCTTATTGAGTTAGATGTATGGGTGACATGTACAAATATGACCGTAAATTCTTTTCTATGAGACCCATTGCTGCTACACCAAATGGAGTTATCTGGATATCCTCCTCTTACTTTGCCTTCGTTTTTGTCTGCAAATCCTGGTAATTTATGATTTTATGTCCGTCTGTCTACGTGCGACACTGTAATCACTGGGTGTAGCAATTTAAATGAAAAGTGCTACTTTTGTCTTTTCCTGAACTATTATGTCTGCTTTTCTCGCATCTATTTTTTTAACTGTTGGTAATGGGTGAATCCCATGTGATGTACCTTCATCGTTTTCTATAATGCTTTGTGGCTCATATTTCCAGTGCTTCTCAGCTACTTTAGTATTATTGTTTGCACAGTCTTGTAACGTGGTTATGCCTCACAGTATACAGGCCTTCTGCCATTAGTTTATCAGACTCTGCAACCAGATGTTCGACCGTTTTCCAATTCTGTTTTACAAATCCTACATTTGTCAGTTTCTATGACATGTTCAATGGACTTTGTAAACCAGCGTGTACGTAATTTACTATTTTGGGCCACCAATATTAAGCTTTCATCCTTTTGTTTACTTCACTTCTCTTTAAACATTCTTGTGTTAAATCCTGATTTCCGTGATGTTATTCCAGGAGTTTCCTGTATTTGCAATTATATGTATACATTTTCTACATTTCTTGGGTTCTCATATCCTTCACCTTGTATTCTTTATTATTTTTTTTTTGTCACATTCAGTTGCTGCCTGATTTTTATCTACATGTCCTATTCCCATGTTGCAGTATTCATAACATGACAGATTCCCCGCATAGGTGACCCAAATGTCCTGCCAGTATACCAAAGACTTAAGCTATTGCTAGGTACATGCAGCAGACATAGGCTATAAAAGTGACATCTGCATGTACCGACCTCAAAACTTCTCTGCCGCCAGTACAAACGCCAGCTTCTACCATTCATCTGATCACTGAAGTTTCTCTACTTTTAGGTAAGTGCCCCATTGGGAAAAAGGTATTTGTGCTTTTGCTACTGCATGTTTGTCTTAAGTTGATGTCATCCAAGAAGGGGCAAGTACTGCTATGGAAGACCGATTACACACAGACAATCACAATCAGTGTCCTTTTTTCTCTGAGATCTGCTCACGACTACAAGGCCTGCTCCAGTTGTCAGGCGTATGTTGATAAGATGCAACGCAGTTGTCTTTTGAACCTTAATATTTACCTAGAGAACCAGAGGTTAAAGTGATTAGCGTTCACTGTGGAAGGTGCCTTGGGTCTGTCGCGTGAGCCTCCAGAAGAAGGTATAAAAGGTAAGTCCAGAATCTTCTGGTGTGTCTCTTTCCACGGATGTATCACTCAAAACCAGTGAAGGCCAGGAGGTTTGTGCAGTGTCTGGCTGCCTTCATTTAGTGGGAACTAATTTAGAAGCCATTAGGGAGAGTTCCTTGAACATGACCACAGAGGCATCGCAGATGTCCATTATGGATGATAAGAGGAACTCACAGCTCGCTTCTTTAGACGTACTTTGCAGTACCTCTTTTGTCTTAATGATAGAGGATTTGCCGGTACCTAGGCATACGTTGACCCAACCTTCCCAGCCTAGGGCAGGTCCTCCTAAGAAGAAGAAACAAAAAATCATTCTCCTTCATAGGATCTTTCCCCAGATTGGCAACCTTTTCTCAGGGAATCTTGAATGCCTTTGTAGCAGTCAGGCTCTCCTCTACTCAGCCCACCTACTCCTGTATCACCTCCAGCTCATTTACTTAGGAGTGCTGCTGTGGAACAAGAGGCCTCTAAAGAAGGGGATTCATCTTCAGAGGAGTCTCTGGCCTACTCCACACTTCTTAACTTCACTGCAGGTTACTTCTACAAGCTTGGAAGATTGCCTTATAAGCAAAGGTAACTTTGGCAGTGGTATTCATCTCCTCAGCTCAAAATGTTATAGCAGACACACTGAGCAGATACATGACACAAGCTCATGAATGGATGATCCACAAGGATGTTTCTGGACATTCTTCACCGGTGGGATATGCCTCGAGTAGATCTTTTTGCCTCCCCTCTGAACAGACATCATCTAAAATTTTGTGCCAGAGCTCCACACCCTGTGGTATGAAAGATGGACGTCCTTCCTTTCTTATGGAAGGGTATACTTTTCTACGCATTCCCCACTTCCCACTTATTCAGTGTCTTGCTAAAGATTCAGCAAGACAACCCAAAAATCTTGCTAAGGGACTCTGGCTAACAAAGTTCGCATATGACTGCAGACTGGGAGCCATTATCCCCAAATGATGTGAATATTCTACAAAAGGGCCTTACAGAAACAGATGCTTGGTGCCAGAGCCATGGGCTCAAGCTTAATGCCAAGAAATGTATAGATGTTATGTGAACCTCTCTCGCCTACATTCAGTACTGATGGGCTCGGAGCCGATCCCTCGGCTCCGACTCGGCACGCTATGCTATAGAGCGAAGCCTCTTATTGGCTGAGCTATTTCTTATCCCAGGATGCACCACCACTAATCCCCCAGATCTCATTTGCCGCTTACAAGCTAAGACGTGGTCTCAAACTTGGCTGAACTAAGTACTGTTTTCTTCAAAGTTTCCTGTCAGGAATTTTGCTATTTTTACCCCAAAAGCTGTTTTAACAGCTATTGTTGTTGTACGAGTGGTTTTTGATGACTTCTGTTGAGAGAAATTGTGTTTTGACTTAAGGGAAGGTTTCCCGTTTAAGTTAGAGGGGCCTTCCCCTGTTCTTATCTAGCGTCTTATTTTTTATAGGAGGTCAAGTACCTGCTTAAGTTAGAGGGTCTTGACCCTCCTTTTCAGTGATTTTTTGTCCTGTTATTGTGTTTTATTCTGACATTGTGTATTGTCTTGTGTAAAAAAAAAAAAAAAAAAAAAACTTGGTTTTCAGTTTTCCTTGTGGTAAAATTTTTCACTAAACAGCTACTTTAACTTGTTTTTTTAGTCAACTGTCAGTCAGCATGTCTGAGGAACATAGACCCTCTGGGTTTAAAAAGTGCGCGAGGTGTGGTTACAAAATGTCGATAACTGACGACCACTCCTCATGCGTTTATTGTTTAGGCGCCAAGCACCTACAGGAGTCCTGTAGCGTGTGTCACGCCTTTTCTTCTAGAGTCCTCCAAGAGAGGAAGAATAAATTAATATTAAAAGGGCTGATTAAACCCTCCTTCGAGGAGGCCTTATCTTCCTCTTCCTCTCCTACCAAGAAGAAAAAAGCGTCGGCTCCGACCAGTCTGTCGGAACCGACTGCCAAAAAACCTAGGCAGGCTTCTCCATCGGCTCCACGGACTTTGGAGCCGAGGGCGGAACGGTCTGCCTCGATGCCTCCAGTCTCGACCCCTCTGGTTTTGGAGCCGAGGACTGGGGCATCGAGGCGGGTCACCTTCATCGGCTCCACTGATTTTGGAGCCGATGAGGGTTGCCGGCTCAGACTCTTCCCCTTCGGCGCCGAAGTCCTCATCGGCACCGAGGGAAATTGTTTTGAGATCTCCCTCGGAACCGATAGTAATCGAATCCATTCGGAGCCGGTCCCCTAGTCCTATGGAACCGATGGAGAAGTCGGTTCGGACCCGATCGGTGTCATCTAGATCCTCCAAGATGTCTGATTCGGACATCGACAGGGTGCTCCTAAGACTTTTCCAGTCTCTGGTGTTTCAAAAATTAGTTTCGGCTCCAGCCCATTCGGCTTCGGAGCCGATGGTCCACCCTGTTATTATGGTTCCTTCTCCAACAGCCTCGGCACCGTTGGAGCCAGTGCTGGTGGAGCCGATGGAGGTTTTCGGGTCGGGCCCGACCCTTACTCCAACTCCGGCTCTCGAGTCGGAGTTTGGTACCCGGACTTCCTCTGTCGGCCCCGGGGGGGACGCTTCGGGACTGATGTTTTCGGTCCCAAGCCTTCCTCTTGGTGCGTCTGCTGCGGGGGTACCGTCTACCGTTGTGGCCACGGAGGTGGGACCTTCCCAGGATTCTGGTGGTCCTGCCTTCAGGGCCATGAGGAGTGCGTTAGCCAAATCTTCTTTGGCTACCTCCACGGTCTCCCCAGCTCCTTCCCTGCATACTGAGACTGGGTCTTTGGCAGTCCCCCTGTCCTTAGACAGCGGAGCCCCGGGGCCTGAGGTTACCCCCACTGGGGGTTCCCCCCCTCCTGGAGGTCCCTCTGAAGCTTCTTCGGAGGAACCCCCCAGGAAAAGATTGTGCAAGAGGAAGCACGTTGACTCCCCCGATGAGTCTCTCACATCAGACACTGATCTTGATGATGCAGAGGGGTCCCCTAAGTCGTCCTCAGATGATGTCTCCTTTGCAGACATCCTGGAAGCCCTTAAACAACGAGGTGGCTGGCAATCCAAACCCCCTTCTGCTGATGAGTCGGTGTTCCTTAAGGCCTTCGGGGCTCAGCCCTCTGCCTCCTGGGTGTCTCCGCCCTTCGACGAGCTCCTAGATTTGGTCTGTCGAAGGGCGTGGGAACACCCGGACTCTGTGGAACCGGTGCCTGCTCGTCCAAATAAGTTCCTGTCAGCACCCCCGGAAAAGGAGTTTTTGACGAAAGGTGTGGCTGTAGATGCCTTGGTGGTGGCATCTGCTACCCAGCAAGATGTAGCAGGGGCTTCGACGTCCGTCCATCCTCCTAATAAGGAGTCTAGGAGCATGGATCGGCAGTGGCGCACCCTAAGTTCAGCGGCCTTTACTTTAAGGTCCCTGAACTATCTCACGCACTTTACCAGATTTCAGAGGGATCTGATTAAAGAACTTTCAGATACCCTCTTGGGTAACCTGCCTGAGCAGCTGGCCCAGACGGTTGGCTCTCAGCTGGCTACTGTCGTCCATATCAAACTCGTCCATGAGGCTCATTTCTTATGCGGCCGAAGGCGAGTAAGCGGCAGTACAGGCATTGCTCTACGGAGGCAAGCCTGGCTCCGCCTGTGTCATTTTGCAGAGGCCTTTAAGTCTTCCTTTGCCAACGCCCCCTTTGATGGGTCCTCTTTGTTTGGACCCAAGGTAAAGGACACACTGACCCGCTGCGAGCAAGAAGGTAAGACTTTGACTGCCGTAGGGGCACGATTTTCCACTCCCTTTCGGCCTTACCCCAAGGCTAAAAGAGGAGGGAAAATGTGGTTCTGTAGATCTCAGAAGTCTTACCCCTCACAGCAGGACGATCCCCCTTCTAGAGGCAGGGGAGGGGGAAATTCTTCTGGAAGACGCCGTCCCAGAGGCGGCAGAGGCCCCTGCAACATTGGAGACAGCGAGTCCTTTCGTGGCTCTTCAGCCTTTCACAGTCCCTGAGGGATTGCCCAACTGTGCAGCTCCGGAGCCAGTCGGGGGTTGTTTTTCGAGGCACATAAAAGCCTGGGAAGGTATCACTCAGGACTGATGGGTGCTTCGAATTATCGCCGGAGGTTACGCCATCCCTTTTTCTCACTCTCCTCCTCAGTCCAAAAAAATCCCGGACCCGCCACCCAGTCAACGGGAAACTGCAGCCTCAGAAGTTTCAAAGCTGCTGCAAAAAGGAGTCATCCAACCGGTCCCCGCAGACCAGATCGGATTAGGGACTTACTCAAGATTCTTTTTGGTGCCAAAAAAAGACCGGGGACTTGAGGCCCATTTTGGATCTCAGCATTCTAAACCGTTCAGTAAAAAAGTCCAAGTTCCAAATGGTCACCATACAATCCATTCTCCCACTGCTAGAGAAAGGTGTTTGGATGTGCTCCATAGATCTCAAGGACGCTTATTACCACATCATGGTACATCAAGCGTCCAGGAGACATCGGCGCTTCAGCCTAGGAGACGGTCATTTTCAGTTCCGCGCGCTGCCCTTTGGTCTCACCACAGCCCCCAGGGTGTTCACCAAATGTTTGGCGGTCGGGACTGCTCACCTGAGAAGTCTAGGATTCCAGGTGTTTCCATATCTAGACGACTGGCTCCTAACTGCCACCTCCAAGCATCTACTATTGCGGAGCCTACAAGCCACAATATCACTGGGCACTTCCCTTGGAATCACCTTCAATTGGCCAAAGTCTGTGTTGCTGCCATCTCAGTGCATAAGATTCATCGGAGTAGAGATAGACTCAAACCGAATGCGGGTCTATCTACCTACAGAAAGGATACAAACCATACAGGCTCAAGTTCGAGCCTTATTTCCCAGATCCAAAGCCCCAGCCAGAATGGTCCTGCAGCTATTGGGTTCTATGTCCGCCATGGTTCTTCTAGTTCCCCTAGCAAGGTTGCACATGAGAATTCTCCAGTGGCTTCTTTCAACTCAGTGGTCCTTTCAGGATCTCCCTCTCAGTCACCTCATATGGATCACGGAAACCTGCAAACGGGACCTTCGCTGGTGGCTGGTGCCCTCCAGTCTGGATCAGGGATGACCCTTTGTTTCACCTCCTCCTGTGGCCACTTTGACTACGGACGCCTCCCAGATGGGGTGGGGGGGCATTCCCTGGGCAGGTCAGTCCAAGGCAAATGGCATTCGGAGGAGACCTTACTTCATATCAACATCTTAGAAATGAGGGCGGTGCTTCTGTCCCTACAAGCCCTTCACAATTACCTCCTTCAGGGCGTAATTGCCGTTCACTCCGACAACATGTCAGTTGTCTGGTACCTGAACAAGCAGGGAGGGACCAGATCCTACCCCCTTTGCAGAGAGGCCATGAGAGTTTGGGAATGGGCAGTGTCGACCAAATGTTTTCTTGTGGCGACTCATATCCCGGGCAAGTCCAATGTGATAGCCGACAAACTGAGCAGAACAATCCTCTCTCCACACGAGTGGTCTCTGAACATTACGGTTGCAAATCAGATTTTCAGCAAATGGGGAGTTCCTTGTTGCGACCTCTTTGCGACTCTGCTGAATGCGAAGTGCAAAGAATTGTTCTCCCTCACCCCGGCTCCGGGGGAGAGCCCTATGGACGCACTAGCCCATCCGTGGCCCACCGGCTTGCTATATGCTTTTCCTCCAGTTCCTCTCCTTCCCAGGGTGATCCAAAAGGCGTCTCTCTTGGGGAGCAAAATGATCTTAGTTGCTCCTTACTGGCCTCGTCAGGTATGGTTCCCCTATCTTCGGAAATATGCACTGGAAGGTCCATGGTTCCTGGATCAGATCCCAGACCTATTGGTTCATCAGTCGGGACTATTCCACCAGTCCCTACACACCTTAAAATTGACGGCTTGGCTCCTCCTCTTCCGACTATAGTCAGGAATCATACCTTGGATCCGGAAGTTGTACACATTTTATCCTCGGCCCACAAGTCTGCTACAAAGAAATTGTATTCTAGCAAATGGAAGAGATTTGCTGTTTGGGCTCAACTCCGGGGTCTGGATCCCGTCACTATTCCCGTATCAGAAGTACTGAAATTTCTAACTTCCCTTTTCAATCAAGGCTCTTCAGTCTCTACCATCAAGGTTCAATTGGCAGCTATTTCCAATTTTAACGAATCTATAAACCCAACTTTAATGAGCAACAGATTGTGTAAGACCTTCTTGAAAGGTGCTGCGCTTTTAAGACCTCCGATTTCTCATCCTGCTCCTCCATGGGATCTCGATGTGGTGTTACGTGCCTTAACTTACTCCCCCTTCGAACCGGCAGCAACATGTGATTTAAAATTTCTATCGTGGAAAACTGCCTTTCTGGTGGCGATTACTTCTGCCAGAAGGGTTTCAGAGCTTCAAGCTTTGTCTGTAAAACCTCCATACTTGGTTTTTCACAAAGATAGAGTATCTCTCAGGCCAAATCCATCCTTTGTCCCTAAAGTTTGTTCCAGTTTCTGCCTACAACAGTCATTAGAACTTCCAGTCTTCTTTCCAAGTATTCTAACAAAGCGGAATACATATTCCACACATTAGATGTCCACAGGCAATTGCGTTTTATTTAGATAGGACCAAACAAACAAGGAAAACAGATCAATTGTTTGTATCCTTTTCGGACAATAAATTGGGCAAAGCCGTCACAAAGGTCACTATTGCCAAATGGATCAGGGACTGTATTACTCAAGCTTATTCTTCTTCTAATAAAGAGCTTACGACCTCTGTCAAAGCTCATTCTACAAGAGCTATGGCTACTTCAATAGCATTCCATTCTAAGCTTGCCATTAGTGACATTTGTGCTGCGGCTACGTGGTCCTCCCCGCACACTTTCATTTCTCACTACAAATTGGATGTGGCATCTAGAGGACTAGTTTCATTTGGTTCCACAGTGCTCAGGAGTGTTTTCCAGTGAGCCACCCAGGATTTAGGTGCTAGGGACGCTGTCCCATCAGTACTGAATGTAGGCGAGATAGGATCACATAACATCTTTTAGTTATGTATTTACCATAACTTTAGATGTTTGGGATCCATCTCGCCTACATTCCCAATAACCCACCCTCCTTCCCCCTTCCTTGGAGATCAGAGGATATCAGAAGGTCCGAATCCTGTTGTTTCATCTTGAAACATCTGGCAATGTTTTATAAACAAGTTGTGTATGTGTGCTTGAATGCGGACAAACAAGATCTGGGGGATTAGTGGTGGTGCATCCTGGGATAAGAAATAGCTCAGCCAATAAGAGGCTTCGCTCTATAGCATAGCGTGCCGAGTCGGAGCCGAGGGATCAGCTCCGAGCCCATCAGTACTGAATGTAGGCGAGATGGATCCCAAACATCTAAAGTTATGGTAAGTACATAACTAAAAGTTATCCCCTTTGGGAAAAAACATGTACCCATGAATTACCACATAGGTGGCAGTACACTAAACACCGAACGTGTGATGAGAGACTTGGGGACACAGGTGGACAGTGGCCTCACCTTCGATAACTACATTGCCACAACAGTCAGGAAGTCCTTCTATGTGGCACTAAGGGCTTTTCATCCAGAAAAAAGGAGGTCATTGTCCCACTGTACTAATCCCTCATTAGACCCATTATAGAGTACAACGCCCTGTTTGGTATGTACCTCACAAGACATCTGCAACAGCTGGAAAGGCCGCAGAAATACCTCACTAAAAGAATCACAGGCCTAAAGCAGATGCCGTATGCTGACCATCTAAAAAAAAAAAAATTCCAGCTATACTCTGTGGCATATCATCTACTCAGAGGCAATTTCTCCTTAACATACAAGGCCATGTCAAACCCAGAGCTGTTGGACATGTTCCACTTAAAGAAATCCCAACCCCTCAGAGCCACATGCTCCAGGGATCTAAACCTTGTCATCACAATGAACAAAACATGCTGAAGGGATAGGTTCCTGACCCAGAGACTTCCCATACTCTGGAATAGACTGCCCATACATGTCAAGCAGAGCGCCTCGTTGGCCCTCTTCAAAAGTAACCTTGACAATTGGATGGGAGATCAGAAATTCACCCCGGGGATCACGTCAGTCACCCTGCTAGACAAGGGGTCCAGGGAAGTAAATATTGTGGGAAGAAAAATCCAGGGAAGTGTTATGGCTAGGCTTGTATAGGCCCTAGGGCCGATAGCCTAGTACCAACCTATGAAAGTGTGGTGACCCCCTTTTGCACAAGATAGGATTGAAATGAGGCATTGTGGGTAGGGGAGGAGCTCGAACTTTGGAGCCTAAAGCTTTGGAAATGGACAAATCTGGTCTGAGGTTCAGATCCGAGAGACACAGGTTGAGGAAGATCAAAATAGAGAATGGCGATGGAATGGGAATGCAAGTACATAACTTCTTTTTTTTACCATGTTTATGTGAGTTATCCTGTGGCCTGTCTTATTCTTCTCTCAAAGTTCATTTATCACCTATTTCAGCATGTCTGCCAGTGGATCCTCATCTTTCAGTGCAGTCTGAGGTCAAAATATTCTTGAAAGGAGTTTTGCACAAGAGGCCTCCAAGAAAACAGGTTACCTCTCCTTGTGACCTTAATTTTGTGTTAGAGAAACTAACACTTGCTGCATTTTAACCAGCTGATCAGGCTGTTTTGAGGTTCTTAACATGGAAAACATTTTTACTGATTGCTCTGACTGCTGTAAGAAGGGTGTCTGAGTTGCATGCTCTTAAGATGAGTCAACCTTATGTTATTTTCTATGGGGACTGGATTTTTTTTGAGAACTGATTATTTTATGCCTAAAATGGTGTCCGAGCTTGCTTTAAGCCATCTGTCCATAGTCCCATTTTCTTTCCTGAAACTAAAATTGAAAAGGAAAGGATAATGCATACCTTGCATGTCCACAGCCAACTCTTGACAGAACTAAATCTTTCAGATATTAGTATCAATTGTTCATTTCTTCTGAAAATAATAAGAAGGGTCAGCTTTTGTCAATGCAGACTATTTCCAAATTGTTGTCCAAGGCTTTTGTTATACTCACCATAACAAAAAAGTATTCCAGGCACAGTCAAGGCCCCCACTGTAGCAGGAATTTGGCTTCATCTATGGCTTTTTGGAAAGGATTGGAATCTAAAAGCATTATAGAAGCTGCTATTTGTCCCTTGAACGTACTTCACTAAGCACTTTAAGCTTGATTTTTTTTTTCTGTATGTCCAGATCAAGCATTGCTGGGACCATTCTCTAGGGACTCCTGGACTCTCCTTCCACCCCCCCCAAATGTAGTTAGTTAAGGTAATCTACCCATACAGGTAAGGCTACTACAAAAAATTGAACTTGGCTAACAAGTAGATGTTCGAATGATCATTGCTACAGTAGCCACTCCCTTCATCCTTAATGTTTTTTTTTTTTTTTTTTTTTTTTTTTAATGTCAGGATATGAACATTTATTGTTATTTTTTTTTGCACTCAAATTTGTCTTAGTAAGCTGAACTAGAGCAACTTGGTTGGTTTTGGTGTGTATTAGGTTCCCTGAAGCTTTGGAAGCTGGACAGGTGTTGTATCCTTGGCAAGTTATAAACCATATAGCTAAGGCTGCTGCAGCACTGATCATTCAAACATATCCTGTTCTGGTAATTTCAGCTTACACACCTGTTCTTTACAGGTAAGCTGGACTAGAGCAAATGTACTTTACTCAGGTCAAGAGTGTACTAATTCTAAAAGAAGAATCTTTCCTGTATTTTCTAGAAATATCTCAGTTATAGAGGTATATCACCTGTTCCCAGGAATCAAACAAAGTTAATACCTTGACTTCTGATGGATGATCAGCTGAGTCGTTCATTTATTTCTTCCCTCTAAGGATGGGAGGGGTAAATTGCTAAGTTTTAAATTTCCGTGTTTTCATCATTCAATTTGGATAACCTTAGCAGGAAGCTTAAAAGGTCAGTGAAATGCCCCCAAAGAGGAGAAGAAAAAAAAAGCAATGGTTGATATAAATGTCAAGTCTTGAAGTCAGACATGGTGGTCAGTAACATTACAGTTGTGGCAGAGAATGAAGAAATGTGCTTTCTGGTTGTCTGGAAGGAAACTTATAGGTTCATAGGTTGGTACTGGGCTTTCTGCTCGAAGGCATATATTAGCCCAGCCACGTTGTACGGTATTCACCGCCCCTTTAGTAGTTCCCTAGTCCCTTGTACTAGCAGCTAGTACCCTTGGCCCCTATCTAGTAGTACTGTTGGTGTGATCCCCGGTGTGAACTTTGTTACCCATCCACTCATCAAGGTTCCTCTTGAAGAGTGATAGTGAGGTGCTCTGTCTCATGTAGATCGGGACCCTGTTCCATAGTAAGGGAAGTCTCTGCAAAGGGAATCTATCCCTCCAGCACATTCTATTCATTGTTGTGTTGAGGTTTATATCCCTAGAGCATGTAGCTCGAGTAGATTTGGTTTTGCTAAGATGGGGCATGTTCAACAATTCTGGGTTGGAACATGGCTGTGTAAGTTAGACATCGATCGCCTCTGAGAAAGCAGTATGCAACAGAGAACAGTCTTAGCTTTTTCAATCGTGCTGCATAGGGCAGCTGTTTGAGGCCAGTAATCCTCTTGGTTAGGTACCTGTGTGGTCTCTCCAGCTGTTGGAGATGTCTAGCCAGGTACATTCCAATTGGTGCATTGTGCTCAGTAATGGGTCTGATGAGGGAAGAGTAGAGGGGCACCATTACATCCTTAGATCTTGATGCGAACCCTTTCGTGATCAGATGGGTCACATAGAAGGATTTTCTAACCACTTTGACAACATGGTTATCAAAGGAAAGCGGACTATCTACTTGGGTCCCTAGATCCCTCATTTCTTATTCAGATTTCAGAGGATTACCTCTTATGTTGTAGTTTGCGAGTACTCTGTTTTTTCCAAAGGGGATTACTACGCATTTTTTTGTATTTAGCTTGAGACCATGGCTTTGATTGATTGATCTCTTGGAAAATTAGTGGGTTATTCAAATAATGTTTGAAATTAAACAATAAGCACCCCCCACAAACATCTTTATTAAATTTTCACATATGACATAATCAGTCTTACATTTATATAAATGGAAAACAAAATGACACCACCTTAGTCACAAACATACATCACAGAGACCATTGTAACAACTGTAGTTGCTAACACTATACATAACAGGCTGAACAAGGAGAAAATTACAGTCAGCTGCCTGTCTGGTGCCAGGATCCGCCACATAACTCATGCACTCAAGTCACTCCACAAACAAGTACAAATATGACCGTCATTGTCCATGTTGGAGTGAATGATTTGAGACGTACCTCCCTGGACTACATGAAAAGAGACATGGAAGAGCTCTCGGGTCATGTGGCCCAGGCAGGTATTACCCTAGCCCTGAGTAGCATCCTGCCTTTGCCCAGAAAGATACCGCAGTATAAGGACAAAATGATTGACTTCAACAATTGGCTAAGCTTCTGGTGTCATTCAAAGGAGATCCAGTATCTGTCTGCCTGGGGTTATATGATCGACAGACCATGATGCTTTGCCAGAGATGGTCTGCACCTGTCGCCCCGGGGATTCAGGTTACTGGCTAAGGCTTTTGTCACCCCTGTAGTGCCTTTTTTAGGCAAAGTTCAAAGGACAAAACCACCACAGTATCAGGTGCAAGCATGCAAAATCTGAAGGTAATGCTACTCAATGCTAGAAGTCTAAACCGCAAAATGCAATTCTCTCGAGGCACTCCTAAAAATGGAGAACATCTGTATCTGTGCAGTAACTGAGACCTGGTTCAAAGCTCCAGAGAGCACCCCTGCAATACCACTCTACAACTCTTACCACACTTTTCACCCACCAAACAGGACCGAAACACTAAAGGTGGAGGAGTGTCCATATTCACCAAGGATATTCACACCACCAGGCTAGTTGCCCAATACAATGCGTCTGGAATTCTCCAGGTGCAACTAACACTAGGTAAGACTGAAATTCAAATTGTAGCTTGCTACAGATCCCCCACTGTGCCCCAGGATTCTTAGTACACCTTTCTAAACGTACTGTAAAATATTAAGATACAACCAAACACCGGAATACTGGGTGATATCAACTACCCTGCCATGAACTGTTAAAACTACTCATGTAAAAACACCTTTGCCCAACGGTTCTTGAAATTCATAAATTCCAATGCCCTGGAACAACTAATCCATAGTCCCACCAGAGGCTCCAGTATCCTAGACCTGATCATTACCAACATGGGAAATCGATGCACCACACCTTGGTCACCCCCTCATTGGTCAGGTCTGACCATAAGCTAATCACCCTTGACATCCACATCTTTTCCCCACCCCCCACTAAGGAAACCTCCGTAAAATACTGTTCCAAAGCCAACTTCATGCTACTCAAGTCAGAAGTGACAAGCTTCATGACACCAATGCAGACGGGAACTGAAAGTTCAACTGCTGAATCCTACACTAAGGCACTGTAAAACAGTCATCTCAAATAGAGCCAAGATACTCTCCTCAAAAAAAAAGGAAGCCAATCTGGTGGTCCCCTACCGTAAACAAACTTTACAACAAAAGGAAGAAACTGTTGCAGCAAAGAGGAAAATCCGAGGATGCAAAAAACTCCCTTATCAGCCTCAGTAAGAGGGTGAGATCCCTCATAAAATTCTCCAAAGCTAGTTATGAAAATAAAATTGCCAAAAATTCCAAAGACATCCACAAGGCATTCTATAGCTATGTCAAGAATCTTAGTGGCAATGCTCAGATCTGCTCTGAATTACAACAGAATGGCATTAAATATACTGATCTCAAGGATATTGCCAATATCCTTGCAGATTGATTCAGTGCCAACTTCATTCCCCTCTCACCCCCTAAAGGGCCCATCTCACTACCCGAAAGATTTCCAAATTCCGGTAATAATGGCCGCACAGGTAAAAAAACACACTCTCCAAAGCTAAGAATACAGCATCCATGGGAGCAGACGACATCCCGGGCTGTGTACTACATGAACTACAAAATGAACTGGCACCTCACCTAAGTGCCATGTTTAATCATAGCCTCACCTTAGGCTTCATGCCCGTTGAGTGGCGCACAGTACATTTATCCCACTCGACAAGGGGAGATCCACCTTGGAACCTGGAAACTACCGCCCCATCAGTCTGACGAGCCTGACCTGCAAGGTCATGGAACGTATTATCATGGAACTTATAAACAAAGACATTGGCAACTTTCAAACACTGGTCCCCACTAAGTTTGGGTTCATGAAGGGGCCAGTGTTTGTCTCCTGAACCTGATTGACTTATTTGAATCGGTCTCCATAGCTGTGGACGAGGGTAAGCCGGTCCACGCAGCCTTTCTTGACCTTGCCAAGGCCTTCGACACCATCCCCCACTGTGGAATCATAGATAAACTTACTAAGCTGGGCATCAATCCCTATGTCACTCGATGGATGGCCAACTAGCTTACTGACAGAACCCATACTGTAAAAGTGGCAGACTCCAAATCCAACTCCAGACAAGTGGAGTACCTCAGGGGGTTCAGTCCTGGGACCACTCTTGTTTGGCATCTACTTCTGAAGTACAGGCCAACACTAAGGGACTCTGGCTAACAAAGTTTGCAGATGTCTGCAAACTGGGAGCCATTATTGAATCCTCAAATGACGTGGATATTCTACAAAAGGGCTTTACAGAAACAGATGCTTGGTGCCAGAGCCATGGGTTCAAATTCAATGCCAAGAAGTGTATAGTTATCCCCTTTGGGAAAAACCATGTACCCATGAATTACCACATAGATGTCAATACACTAAACATCGAAAGTGTGTTAAGAGACTTAGGAAAACAGATGGACAGTGGTCTCACCTTTGATAACCACATCACCTCAACAGTCAGGAAATCCTTCTGTATGGCATAGCTCGTCACTAAGGGCTTTTCATCCAGAAAAAAGGAGGTCATTGTCCCACTGTACTCATCCCTCATTAAACCCAGTGTAGAATACAATGCCCCGTTCGGTATGTGCCTCGACATTTGCAACAACTGCAAAGGCCGCAGAAATACCTCACTAAAAGAATCACAGGCCTAAAACAGATGCCCTATGCTGACCGTCTAAAAAAAAAAAACTCCAGCTGTACTCTGTGGTATATCGTCTACTCAGAGGCAGTCTCTGCTTAACATGCAAGGCCATGTCAAACCCAGAGCTGTTGGACATGCTCCACTTAATGAAATCCCAATCCCTCAGAGCCACACACTTCAGGAATCTAAACCTTGTCATCACAATGAACAAAACATGCTGGAGGGATAGTTTCCTGACCCAGAGACTCCCCAGACTCTGGAATAGACTCCCCCATACATGTCAAGTAGAGCGCTTTGTTGGCCCTCTTCAAGAGGAACATTGACGATTGGATGGGAGATGGGAAATTCACCCCGGGGATCATGTCATTCACCCTGTTAGACAGGGGTCCAGGGAAGTAAATATTGTGGGAGGAAATAGCCAGGGAATTGTTATGGCTAGGCTTGTATAGGCCCTAGAGCCGATAGCCTAGTACCAACCTATGAACTTATCTATCCAGTTATTGTCAGTTAAGCATTATGTAGCTCATTCAAATCCTGCCTCTTAAAGCTTTTCCCTTCTTTGCATATATTGTTCCCACAACTCCCATTTTTTCCTAATAAGTTTGCTCCTCCTGTTTTGTAAAGATGGCAATTTCATTTTTTTTTAATCTGTTACTATATTCACTCCTCCTACTGAAGTTGTTCTAAACTTTGATTTCCATTTTCTAGTAATTGCTTTTTTGGCAGCCAACATAATTAGACTCTGCAAGGCTTTATTATGTCTAGGCAATTCAGATTCTATATCATAACTCAAAAAAAATCATCTCCACAGTCAGTCCAATCAGCTCACCCAGCATCTCCCAACAGAGCAGCCTGCAGGGAATCCCTAGTCTACCAGCTCCTTAAACTCCCAAAAAAACATGTTCCCAGCCACCACTTTCTTGCCTGTCACACCTCCTACATTTGCTATCCATCTGAGGAAAAATACTTTGGAGTCTACTTAGGGTATAAAAATACCTGTGTGAACACTTCCAGGCAAAGATCCTAAATCTTTGTTGCAGATTTAGGAGGTTTACATATATTCCACATTGTCTGTCTGTGAATTGCTTATCCAGTCTCTTCCCAATCCTTTCTAAGGACCTCTGATTAATGCTTATAATTATCATGAAATATTTTATATGCTTCACTAATTATTCCTTTAACGGTTTCAGTTCTCAATTCTTTTAAAAACTCTACCAGTGCTGGTCTTTCATTCAGGAGCCCTCTATTACTTTCTCTTTGCCTATACTCTATCAATCCTTGATAAGGGAAGGCAGTTTGTAACCTGCAGTCCAAATAAATTCTTGGCCTGAACAATAAGCACTTTGAGCAAATTGAAGGTGCGTTGAGTACTCTGATGCAATCTCCTCCCTTGAGAAAGGTATGATGGAAGTTAAGGGAAGGTTAGTTGAATGGGAGAAATGGCAGCAGGAAGTTTTTAAGTTGATTGACTTGGAATATTTTGCCATCAGATAAAGCCAAAGGTTGAACATGATACCTTATAAATGAGGAAACTGATTGTGTGTCACATAAGGGTAAGCAGTTGAGAGAATGGACAGGAATTCCATTGAGTGAAGTATTTATAGCTATAGTGCACAGAGTTTGCACTTCTGTGGCCCAGAGAAAAAGGAAGTCTGTTGTACCTCCTTTTTGAAAATGGAAAGATTTTGAGATCTGCTCATAACTGTATCAAAAATAATTGTTCCCCTCAAACTAGGCAGAAGAGGGGTTGATTCTTCTCTCCTTTATGCTTGTAGTGGGAGTTATACCTGAGATTTAATGTGATCTTTCTGGTGACCCTGAAAGTTATGTTCCCATTCAGTACAAAATCTTTTCAGGAATCTGAGCAGGTAGGTAGTGGAGGTCTTGCAGTTGGAGCAAGAGAAAAGAAACTCTCATCATTTAGCAGGGAAGAAGATGAGAGAGTTGCAAGTATACTACCGTGAGAGAGAAAGGAACACCCAGACCATTGAAAGTCTTCCTGGTTTTAAAGAAGCAAATGAAAAACCAAGTGTGAAAGGAGGAATTAAAGGTGCAGCAGATTGGTAGGTTTCTTCAGCAGTGCTGAGTTACAGTGCATGGGAGTCAGTTGCTGAGCAGCAAGTAGAGGAATGGTCAGTCATGAAGGGGGACAAAGAAAGGACTATTACACTGTTGGGGAGATAAGGCCTCAATTATATCAATTTTTTCTGGGTTAAAAGTCGGTGCAAATATATAATTTGTAGTGTTTCAGAAACTGAGAAGACAATTTAAAATGACCCCTTAACCCTTAGATGATGTTCTCTCTCTTTTTATTTGATTGGGGGGATCATGTTACTTAACCAAGAGAGAGGAGTCATTTGTGGGGGGTATTCAAGTAATCTTATGAGTGGGCCAGAAGGACAGTATCTGAATATGCTAATAGATGTCAGGTTCTTAACTACAAAATGATCAGTGATGCTTTATTTACAGAATTAAAGGGGTCTTGACTGTATTAAGGGAGAATGAATATCTGTACATAATAGAATATGTATGTGAAGAGGAGGAGAAGAATGCACCGAGTCTCATGCCTGTGATGGCGTGGGGGATTCATGTGATATTAAAGCATTTCTTTAAAATGGACCATATGCAGTTTTATGCATGGTCTAAAATGCATAATTTGTTTAGCATTAATGTCTAGTATAATGACAGTGATCATGCCTAGACAAACCAAATGGTATTTTGGCAGGAGGAATATTAGGGAAGTGTTGAATTGTTGAAATATATTTCCTGTTTTGCATGTGATATTTCATTGTGGAAAATTTCTCAATGTCAAGCTGAAACTCTATTTGTTCAAACACAGGAACTTGTCTTATAAAACAAGGTTTGTTTGTTGTATAAACCTTGAGAATAGTTTTGAAGTAAGGAAGTATGCATGTGACTTCATCTTAAAGCAGGTTAAGGATATGGTCCCCATTACTGGGGTAAATTTATTAGAAGATATGAATAAAATAAAGATACTTTTGTGGAATGTTAGTGCTCTAGTAGATACCTGTAAACAAAATAACATTTTGATGTGTATGCAAAGAATTTTGACTAACATGGTGATACTGGAAGAGACACATGTATTGATGTAAGAATACCAAACTCTCCAAACAAAAAAAAAGTATGCAGAGGTAAGGAAGACGGGGTGGTTATATGAACTGAAATACTGGGGGTGGGAGCAGTGGGTGTAGGCACAGGGGAGATGTGTAGCCATGTAAATGACTGGTTAGGGGAAAAGGATAACGGTGGTATGCGATTGCATCCCTCTTAAAGTCAAAGTTGGGCAACTAAGAGCCATCATGTAAGCGTTAATGGCTTTCCAGCAGGATATGTTGCTCATGGCATATGATTGGAATGTCAGTTGCTCAACAAGAGACATTTGGTGGCCCAAGAAAGCAGCAATTACAAAGTGAGAGTGTATTTAAGTAAGCACTGAAAAATATTTAAGGGTGGAGGATGTGATGGAAAAGGGGGTTTGATGAGGATATACTTGTTCTACAATGTACAGAAACTGGGCATATTTGTGTAGAATTTGTGACTCTGGAACATAAATATTTGTAAGGGGTGCCTGTTGACTATGTACTGGTGATGGGATTGTATATCCCTGAGGACTGGGTTAAAGTGCAACAATGGAACTTCTTGATTCGCCTATTGAAGCACCGGGCGTTCATTTACTGCTTGAGGGAAACACAATAGGTTACTGACAGAGCCATTCTGCTTTAAGGAAGATGTGTAAAGGAATGGTAAGAACTCAGAAGTGAACTAACAGTAAAAAAATGAAAGGGCTGGAAATGTGGTAGAGACAAAGGTATAAAGGAGCCTTGAAGAAAATAAAGGAGGCCCAGGATAAGATGCTGA